>NW_020538040.1:111565100-111577600 GCF_003426905.1 Ctenocephalides felis
AAACATTTCTATTCACTTATAAGCTAAGACAATATTAAAATATGATATATTTTTATTATGGCATACGACAAATGTAATGTCTACATTATTATTGCAAAAAAGCAGCTGAGTGGGCCAAAAATTAAAATTTTATAAATAAAATGCGTCTGACAGGTGATGCAGTCTGCGCATGTCTAACGGTTGTGGACTGTCAGTGATTACACATATGATTTTATTTGACAGATTATTATTTTTTAAATACAAAAAAAGTTTACTCATTCAAAAATTACTTAGAAGTGTCATTGTGTCAAAAATTATATGCTTGGCATTGGATATGGAATATTTACTCAAGTCAATGGAGCGTTTTGGGTCTGAATTTTTTCACTGTGCTCCAATTTGTATCAATTTTTGAAATTAGGTTCATCTTACTTTCAAGTTCAAAAGTGAAAATAATTTAGCTTCCTTTACCACTTCCCAGAGGGATGACATGAAATTACTAGCTATTAAAAATTTGTTTCTTTTTGGCGCTTTTCAGATAGAATTCTCCAAAAATTTAAACGAGATATCTCCAAAAAATTAACGAAAATCATGCCATGAACAAAATTATATCAATTGAAATCTTAATAAATCGATGTTTTATAATGTGTCCTAGAAACAATATTGATAGATAGGAAAAAGCAAAGTCGTTTTTTATTTCGATCGAAATTTAATTGTTGCATTTGAAGTCGTCTAGCGGTGAGGTGTTACATTTTATATACATATTCCATGACGTTTTATTGTGCTCAAAATAAGCTTTGAAATGAGTATTGTTAAGGGTCTCTTGCGTGTGAGATGTGTGAGCTATCATGCAAATAAAAGGCGCATACAATGTTTTTTTTTATTTAATTCAAAATTAAAATTAATTGTTTTCCATCTAGAGTTAACTTGGTTCAATAGATTCCAAAATATCATGCAAATAAGTAACAATGTATATTAAATTATTATTAAAAAAAATGTAATTTAGATATTATTACTAAAAACAATGAAAAATAAAATTGGCATTAAAATAAATTGAGCTATTGAAAATAAATTTGTTCACTCATTTTATTTAAAGCAGTTGCACATTTAAGATCAGTACCGGTTATTAAAAAAATGGAACGTTTGGATTGTAGTCATGGGTACAGAACAACATGTGTTGGTTTATATATATATATATATATACAGGGCCGGTCCTGGGGTTCTTTGCGCCCGCATGCAACTTTTTTTCTAGCGCGCCCCCCCCCCCTATTAATTTTAACTGTTTTAACAGTTTTCATTAAAATTATATAAATATTCAAATTTTTTTTAAGTAATTTTTAATTTGATTAGATTTAGTACACAAAAATAAGATATAATTTAAAAGAGTATAAAATACATTAATTTTAAATGTATGTAGAAAATCGAGGTAATTTGCGGGTTGATTATAATCAAATATATTTAAATTTTCAATTATTTTTAACGTATGTGCAATATTAAATTTGGGTTTGAAACATTTTACTTATTTATATGTGCGATTTATTCTATTGAGCAAATCATGCCAAGACAACTAAAGAAAACTTGTCGTTTTGAATCATAACACTCGTATTTCATATTGGATTTTTTAATTTTTTTATTTAATTTTAATTTTCACAATATCCAAAATTGCGTCGTAAACTTCTCCTTATTGATATCGTAGGAGCCGAATTGTATTCATCCTGCTTTCTTTCTCGATATATTCAGATTTTCAGATTGTTTGTTTTAAAGTTAATTTTTTTTTTTTTTTTTAAGAAGTATTGTCCAAAAATGAGTAAAAAATGCAAAGAAATTACTCATTTCTTGAACTATATTGACAAAAAAACTAATTATATTTGATATGTATTACTTCTGCAGAGTTAATATTATCAAGTTTAGAGTATGGACACCACAAGGTTAAAAAAAAGCCTTAAGATTTTCGTACCAAAGTAAATTTGCTTTCATTTTTCATATTTGTTTCATTTCCATAACTCTAACCACGCATGTCTTTAACATTCAAAGTTTATCAGATGCGAAACATTTGCAACAAAGACAAAGTTACAATTCAATTTTTTCGGAATAAACATGCCATTTTTTAAGAAATGACTCCCCATTTTTCATTTTCCAGATTATAATTATTTATATTTTTTTTTAACAAGTTCTGTTTTAACAAAATTAGCTCGTAATTTTTCGTCAATAATGCCTAATAATTAATTTAATCTTTCGCAGCTTTGCGCTTATGGGCAAACTAGATAATTTCTTTTTCGATTCCACCGTAACTTCAACAAAGAAAAAATTGAATAAGTAGATTAAGCAATAAACAGAGTTGTTATTTACTCATTTGCAGAGTAATTAATAGGTTATTGTTTCTACTAATATCACATTGCAGTCTCCGTATCTATAGTTCAGTTAGAGTGCTCATTATAATTTATCAAGTATTCTAGATTTTATATAAATAATAAAAAATTATAATATAAATTTAATTTCCGAAACTCGTTTGTGGCGCCCCTAAGGCGTGCGCACGCATTTTTTGCATGCACTGCATGCAAGGCTGACCTATATATAATATATAGTATATATATATATATATATATATATATATATTAGGGTGGGCCAATTTTTTGCATATTGAGGCACCTCGCTAATTTAACTTTTTACATCATTTGAAACAATATTGTAAAATAACCCGCAAATAAATTTAAAGCCAGCGAAAAATTTAAAACATTTTTTAATTTAAAGGAAAAATTTGAAAATCTCATGAAAAATATATTATGACATATATCGAGTTATACATCATTTTATTCGTAATTTTATTCTGCATCTTTCGTACGAACAAAGTTTTTTCGTATCTTTTACGGTTTAGATAGTATAGAACAATTTGTGTAGTTGTTAACTTGTCAAAATGCAAAGTGCGGCTAGGTTGGAGCAACACTCCTCACGATTCGATATTTCTCTAAAGAAAACATATAAAGTATTATACATCATTAGAGGTCTCAAAATTCTTAGTTCTTTTTCCATATATCACAACTTCGAATTTTGCACGGTGTGGCCTACAGGCGAGTTGCCGTCGTGACAATTTGGAAAAATCGGAAAATCTAGAGAAAATTAAATGAACACACCTAACCATTTATATACCATTTTATTCGTAATTTTATTCTGCATCTTTCGTACGAACAAAGTTTTTTCGTATTTTTACGGTTTAGATAGTATAGAGCAATTTGTGTAGTTGTTAACTTGTCAAAATGCAAAGTGCGGTTAGGTTGGAGCAACACTCCTCACGATTCAATATTTCTCTAAAGAAAACATATAAAGATTATTCATCATTAGAAAGGTCTCAAAATTCTTAGTTTGTTCCCATATATCGCAACTTCGAATTCCGAACGGTGTGGCCTACAGGCGAGTTGCCGTCGTGAAATTTTGGAAAAATCGGAAAATCTAGAGAAAATTATATGAACACACCTAACCATTTATATACCATTTTATTCGTAATTTTATTCTGCATCTTTCGTACGAACAAAGTTTTTTCGTATCTTTTACGGTTTAGATAGTATAGAGCAATTTGTGTAGTTGTTAACTTGTCAAAATGCAAAGTGCGGCTAGGTTGGAGCAACACCCCTCACGATTCGATATTTCTCTAAAGAAAACATATAAAGTATTATACATCATTAGAAAGGTCTCAAAATTCTTAGTTCTTTTTCCATATATCACAACTTCGAATTTTGCACGGTGTGGCCTACAGGCGAGTTGCCGTCGTGTAAATTGGAAAAATCGGAAAATCTAGAGAAAATTATATGAACACACCTAACCATTTACATACCATTTTATTCGTAATTTTATTCTGCATCTTTCGTACGAACAAAGTTTTTTTCGTATCTTTTACGGTTTAGATAGTATAGAGCAGTTTGTGTAGTTGTTAACTTGTCAAAATGCAAAGTGCGGCTAGGTTGGAGCAACACTCCTCACGATTCGATATTTCTCTAAAGAAAACATATAAAGTATTATACATCATTAGAAAGGTCTCAAAATTCTTAGTTCTTTTTCCATATATCACAACTTCGAATTTTGCACGGTGTGGCCTACAGGCGAGTTTCCGTCGTGAAAATTTGGAAAAATCGGAAAATCTAGAGAAAATTATATGAACACACCGAACCATTTATATACCATTTTATTCGTAATTTTATTCTGCATCTTTCGTACGAACAAAGTTTTTCGTATCTTTTACGGTTTAGATAGTATAGAGCAATTTGTGTAGTTGTTAACTTGTCAAAATGCAAAGTGCGGCTAGGTTGAAGCAACACTCCTCACGATTCGATATTTCTCTAAAGAAAACATATAAAGTATTATACATCATTAGAAAGGTCTCAAAATTCTTAGTTCTTTTTCCATATATCACAACTTCGAATTTTGCACGGTGTGGCCTACAGGCGAGTTGCCGTCGTGAAAATTTGGAAAAATCGGAAAATCTAGAGAAAATTATATGAACACACCTAACCATTTATATACCATTTTATTCGTAATTTTATTCTGCATCTTTCGTACGAACAAAGTTTTTTCGTATCTTTTACGGTTTAGATAGTATAGAGCAATTTGTGTAGTTGTTAACTTGTCAAAATGCAAAGTGCGGCTAGGTTGAAGCAACACTCCTCACGATTCGATATTTCTCTAAAGAAAACATATAAAGTATTATACATCATTAGAAAGGTCTCAAAATTCTTAGTTTTTTTCCATATATCACAACTTCGAATTTTGAACGGTGTGGCCTACAGGCGAGTTGCCGTCGTGAAATTTGGGAAAATCGGAAAATCTAGAGAAAATTATATGAACACACCTAACCATTTATATACCATTTTATTCGTAATTTTATTCTGCATCTTTCGTACGAACAAAGTTTTTTCGTATCTTTTACGGTTTAGATAGTATAGAGCAATTTGTGTAGTTGTTAACTTGTCAAAATGCAAAGTGCGGCTAGGTTGGAGCAACACTCCTCACGATTCGATATTTCTCTAAAAAAACATATAAAGTATTATACATCATTAGAAAGGTCTCAAAATTCTTAGTTTTTTTCCCATATATCACAACTTCGAATTTTGAACGGTGTGGCCTACAGGCGAGTTGCCGTCGTGAAATTTGGAAAATCGGAAAATCTAGAGAAAATTATATGAACACACCTAACCATTTATATACCATTTTATTCGTAATTTTATTCTGCATCTTTCGTACGAACAAAGTTTTTTCGTATCTTTTACGGTTTAGATAGTATAGAGCAATTTGTGTAGTTGTTAACTTGTCAAAATGCAAAGTGCGGCTAGGTTGGAGCAACACTCCTCACGATTCGATATTTCTCTAAAGAAAACATATAAAGTATTATACATCATTAGAAAGGTCTCAAAATTCTTAGTTCTTTTTCCATATATCACAACTTCGAATTTTGCACGGTGTGGCCTACAGGCGAGTTGCCGTCGTGAAAATTCGGAAAAATCGGAAAATCTAGAGAAAATTATATGAACACACCTAACCATTTATATACCATTTTATTCGTAATTTTATTCTGCATCTTTCGTACGAACAAAGTTTTTTCGTATCTTTTACGGTTTAGATAATATAGAGCAATTTGTGTAGTTGTTAACTTGTCAAAATGCAAAGTGCGGCTAGGTTGGAGCAACACTCCTCACGATTCGATATTTCTCTAAAGAAAACATATAAAGTATTATACATCATTAGAAAGGTCTCAAATTCTTAGTTTTTTTTCCTATATCACAACTTCGAATTTCCGAACGGTGTGGCCTACAGGCGAGTTGCCGTCGTGAAAATTCGGAAAAATCGGAAAATCTAGAGAAAATTATATGAACACACCTAACCATTTATATACCATTTTATTCGTAATTTTATTCTGCATCTTTCGTACGAACAAAGTTTTTTTCGTATCTTTTACGGTTTAGATAGTATAGAGCAATTTGTGTAGTTGTTAACTTGTCAAAATGCAAAGTGCGGCTAGGTTGGAGCAACACTCCTCACGATTCGATATTTCTCTAAAGAAAACATATAAAGTATTATACATCATTAGAAAGGTCTCAAAATTCTTAGTTCTTTTTCCATATATCACAACTTCGAATTTTGCACGGTGTGGCCTACAGGCGAGTTGCCGTCGTAAAATTCGGAAAATCGGAAAATCTAGAGAAAATTATATGAACACACCTAACCATTTATATACCATTTTATTCGTAATTTTATTCTGCATCTTTCGTACGAACAAAGTTTTTTCGTATCTTTTACGGTTTAGATAGTATAGAGCAATTTGTGTAGTTGTTAACTTGTCAAAATGCAAAGTGCGGCTAGGTTGGAGCAACACTCCTCACGATTCGATATTTCTCTAAAGAAAACATATAAAGTATTATACATCATTAGAAAGGTCTCAAAATTCTTAGTTTTTTTCCATATATCACAACTTCGAATTCCGAACGGTGTGGCCTACAGGCGAGTTGCCGTCGTGAAAATTTGGAAAAATCGGAAAATCTAGAGAAAATTATATGAACACACTAACCATTTATATACCATTTTATTCGTAATTTTATTCTGCATCTTTCGTACGAACAAAGTTTTTTCGTATCTTTTACGGTTTAGATAGTATAGAGCAATTGTGTAGTTGTTAACTTGTCAAAATGCAAAGTGCGGCTAGGTTGGAGCAACACTCCTCACGATTCGATATTTCTCTAAAGAAAACATATAAAGTATTATACATCATTAGAAAGGTCTCAAAATTCTTAGTTCTTTTTCCATATATCACAACTTCGAATTTTGCACGGTGTGGCCTACAGGCGAGTTTTCGTCGTGAAAATTTGAAAAAATCGGAAAATCTAGAGAAAACTATATGAACACACCTAACCATTTATATACCATTTTATTCGTAATTTTATTCTGCATCTTTCGTACGAACAAGGTTTTTTCGTATCTTTTACGGTTTAGATAGTATAGAGCAATTTGTGTAGTTGTTAACTTGTCAAAATGCAAAGTGCGGCTAGGTTGGAGCAACACTCCTCACGATTCGATATTTCTCTAAAGAAAACATATAAAGTATTTTACATCATTAGAAAGGTCTCAAAATTCTTAGTTTTTTTCCCATATATCACAACTTCGAATTTTGAACGGTGTGGCCTACAGGCGAGTTGCCGTCGTGAAAATTTGGAAAAATCGGAAAATCTAGAGAAAATTATATGAACACACCTAACCATTTATATACCATTTTATTCGTAATTTTATTCTGCATCTTTCGTACGAACAAAGTTTTTTCGTATCTTTTACGGTTTAGATAGTATAGAGCAATTTGTGTAGTTGTTAACTTGTCAAAATGCAAAGTGCGGCTAGGTTGGAGCAACACTCCTCACGATTCGATATTTCTCTAAAGAAAACATATAAAGTATTATACATCATTAGAAAGGTCTCAAAATTCTTAGTTCTTTTTCCATATATCACAACTTCGAATTTTGCACGGTGTGGCCTACAGGCGAGTTGCCGTCGTGAAAATTTGGAAAAATCGGAAAATCTAGAGAAAATTATATGAACACACCTAACCATTTATATACCATTTTATTCGTAATTTTATTCTGCATCTTTCGTACGAACAAAGTTTTTTCGTATCTTTTACGGTTTAGATAGTATAGAGCAATTTGTGTAGTTGTTAACTTGTCAAAATGCAAAGTGCGGCTAGGTTGAAGCAACACTCCTCACGATTCGATATTTCTCTAAAAAAACATATAAAGTATTATACATCATTAGAAAGGTCTCAAAATTCTTAGTTTTTTTCCATATATCACAACTTCGAATTTTGCACGGTGTGGCCTACAGGCGAGTTGCCGTCGTGAAAATTTGGAAAAATCGGAAAATCTAGAGAAAATTATATGAACACACCTAACCATTTATATACCATTTTATTCGTAATTTTATTCTGCATCTTTCGTACGAACAAAGTTTTTTCGTATCTTTTACGGTTTAGATAGTATAGAGCAATTGTGTAGTTGTTAACTTGTCAAAATGCAAAGTGCGGCTAGGTTGGAGCAACACTCCTCACGATTCGATATTTCTCTAAAGAAAACATATAAAGTATTATACATCATTAGAAAGGTCTCAAAATTCTTAGTTCTTTTTCCATATATCACAACTTCGAATTTTGCACGGTGTGGCCTACAGGCGAGTTGCCGTCGTGAAAATTTGGAAAAATCGGAAAATCTAGAGAAAATTATATGAACACACCTAACCATTTATATACCATTTTATTCGTAATTTTATTCTGCATCTTTCGTACGAACAAAGTTTTTTCGTATCTTTTACGGTTTAGATAGTATAGAGCAATTTGTGTAGTTGTTAACTTGTCAAAATGCAAAGTGCGGCTAGGTTGGAGCAACACTCCTCACGATTCGATATTTCTCTAAAGAAAACATATAAAGTATTATACATCATTAGAAAGGTCTCAAAATTCTTAGTTTTTTTTCCATATATCACAACTTCGAATTTTGCACGGTGTGGCCTACAGGCGAGTTGCCGTCGTGAAAATTTGGAAAAATCGGAAAATCTAGAGAAAATTATATGAACACACCTAACCATTTATATACCATTTATTCGTAATTTTATTCTGCATCTTTCGTACGAACAAAGTTTTTTCGTATCTTTTACGGTTTAGATAGTATAGAGCAATTTGTGTAGTTGTTAACTTGTCAAAATGCAAAGTGCGGCTAGGTTGGAGCAACACTCCTCACGATTCGATATTTCTCTAAAGAAAACATATAAAGTATTATACATCATTAGAAAGGTCTCAAAATTCTTAGTTCTTTTTCCATATATCACAACTTCGAATTTTGCACGGTGTGGCCTACAGGCGAGTTGCCGTCGTGAAAATTTGGAAAAATCGGAAAATCTAGAGAAAATTATATGAACACACCTAACCATTTATATACCATTTTATTCGTAATTTTATTCTGCATCTTTCGTACGAACAAAGTTTTTTCGTATCTTTTACGGTTTAGATAGTATAGAGCAATTTGTGTAGTTGTTAACTTGTCAAAATGCAAAGTGCGGCTAGGTTGGAGCAACACTCCTCACGATTCGATATTTCTCTAAAGAAAACATATAAAGTATTATACATCATTAGAAAGGTCTCAAAATTCTTAGTTCTTTTTCCATATATCACAACTTCGAATTTTGCACGGTGTGGCCTACAGGCGAGTTGCCGTCGTGAAAATTTGGAAAAATCGGAAAATCTAGAGAAAATTATATGAACACACCTAACCATTTATATACCATTTTATTCGTAATTTTATTCTGCATCTTTCGTACGAACAAAGTTTTTTCGTATCTTTTACGGTTTAGATAGTATAGAGCAATTTGTGTAGTTGTTAACTTGTCAAAATGCAAAGTGCGGCTAGGTTGGAGCAACACTCTTCACAATTCGATATTTCTCTAAAAAAAACATATGAAGTATTATACATCATTAGAAAGGTCTCAAAATTCTTAGTTTTTTTCCCATATATCGCAACTTCGAATTCCGAACGGTGTGGCCTACAGGCGAGTTGCCGTCGTGAAAATTTGGAAAAATCGGAAAATCTAGAGAAAATTATATGAACACACCTAACCATTTATATACCATTTTATTCGTAATTTTATTCTGCATCTTTCGTACGAACAAAGTTTTTTCGTATCTTTTACGGTTTAGATAGTATAGAGCAATTTGTGTAGTTGTTAACTTGTCAAAACGCAAAGTGCGGCTAGGTTGGAGCAACACTCCTCACGATTCGATATTTCTCTAAAGAAAACATATAAAGTATTATACATCATTAGAAAGGTCTCAAAATTCTTAGTTCTTTTTCCATATATCACAACTTCGAATTTTGCACGGTGTGGCCTACAGGCGAGTTGCCGTCGTGAAAATTTGGAAAAATCGGAAAATCTAGAGAAAATTATATGAACACACCTAACCATTTATATACCATTTTATTCGTAATTTTATTCTGCATCTTTCGTACGAACAAAGTTTTTTCGTATCTTTTACGGTTTAGATAGTATAGAGCAATTTGTGTAGTTGTTAACTTGTCAAAATGCAAAGTGCGGCTAGGTTGGAGCAACACTCCTCACGATTCGATATTTCTCTAAAGAAAACATATAAAGTATTATACATCATTAGAAAGGTCTCAAAATTCTTAGTTCTTTTTCCACATATCACAACTTTGAATTTTGCACGGTGTGGCCTACAGGCGAGTTGCCGTCGTGAAAATTTGGAAAAATCGAAAAATCTAGAGAAAATTATATGAACACACCTAACCATTTATATACCATTTTATTCGTAATTTTATTCTGCATCTTTCGTACGAACAAAGTTTTTTCGTATCTTTTACGGTTTAGATAGTATAGAGCAATTTGTGTAGTTGTTAACTTGTCAAAATGCAAAGTGCGGCTAGGTTGGAGCAACACTTCTAACGATTCGATATTTCTCTAAAGAAAACATATAAAGTATTATACATCATTAGAAAGGTCTCAAAATTCTTAGTTTTTTTCCCATATATCGCAACTTCGAATTCCGAACGGTGTGGCCTACAGGCGAGTTGCCGTCGTGAAATTTCAGGAAAATCGGAAAATCTCGAGAAAATTATATGAACACACTTAACCATTCATATACCATTTAATTCATAATTTTATTCTGCATCTTTCGTACGAACAAAGTTTTTTCGTATCTTTTACGGTTTAAGAGAAAATCGAGGAAAACTGGTTTGAACATTTATTGTAAAATTAGAAAATTTAAACAAATAATTATAAAAAATAATATAACTATATATAAATTCGTTTTATATTCATTGAGATCTATAAAAATCAATAAATACATAATTTTATACAAAAGTTTAAAAAAAACCAAAAAACACCTAAAAACTCAATAATTAACTATAATTCATATTGTCCATATATATAAAACTGTTTGAACATCTAACAAAATTTTCGACAAAAATTTTTCTATCATAAGGGTTCACAGTTCGAAATTTGCCCAGACTTTTGTCTTGACGATTCACACCGTAACCCGGAGCAACGCCTCGCCGCAGGTCAAAATCACGTCGCTTGGGACTCAGTCGAATACTTACGCTGTAGCCGCGCGCCTTATATAGGGGGATAGGTCGTGTCGAGTGCGATGCGAGCAAGCTCAGGCTAAAGTACGCCATGTTGTTCAGGCGGGTACGGATATCATTCCACGGTGTAGTTTTTACATCATATTCGATAATTTTAGTCTGTCAATGATATATTAGCGTAACTTTTAATAATGTTGTGAGCCATATCTAGAATTATATACCCCGTATATATTCGGATGCTGGTTTGCGGCTATAGATAACTGGTGGTAGGATCATTCGTTTTTAAACGTTCGATCAGAGAGAGTTGAAATTATTTGGGTCTGCGGACCGCAAATATGAAATCTATATATTTTAATAATATAGAATTTTACAAATTGACTACGGTCAAATATATGTGAATGTGGCAGAACTAGCAAAGCTTCTCGCAGCGATGGTCTTTCGTTTTATGAACGTTTGATCGGAGCGAGTTGAAATTATTTGGGTCTGCGGACCGCAAATATGTAATCTATATATTTTAATAATATAAAATTTTACAAATTACTACGGTCAAATATATGTGAATGTGGCAGAACTAGCAAAGCTTCTCGCAGCGATGGTCTTTTGTTTTATGAACGTTTGATCGGAGCAAGTTGAAATTATTTGGGTCTGCGGACCGCAAATATGAAATCTATATATTTTAATAATATAGAATTTTACAAATTGACTACGGTCAAATATATGTGTATGTGGCAGAACTAGCAAAGCTTCTCGCAGCGATGGTCTTTCGTTTTATGAACGTTTGATCGGAGCGAGTTGAAATTATTTGGGTCTGCGGACCGCAAATATGAAATCTATATATTTTAATAATATAGAATTTTACAAATTGACTACGGTCAAATATATGTGAATGTGGCAGAACTAGCAAAGCTTCTCGCAGCGATGGTCTTTCGTTTTATGAACGTTTGATCGGAGCGAGTTGAAATTATTTGGGTCTGCGGACCGCAAATATGAAATCTATATATTTTAATAATATAGGATTTTACAAATTGATTACGGTCAAATATATGTGAATGTAGCAGAACTAGCAAAGCTTCTCGTAGCGATGGTCTTTCGTTTTATGAACGTTTGATTGGAGCGAGTTGAAATTGTTTGGGTCTGCTGACCGCAAATATGAATTCTTGTGATTACTCGACAAATTATTGCTGTAATCAAGTGCGGTCCCATAGTATAATATACTGTGGGCAAAAGCCTCTGGCAATGATCATTCGTTTCATTAACGTTTGACCGGAGCTAGTCGCAAAATATTGCGCAGTGTGCAAAAGCAGCGTGACGCGGTTTACAACCGCTTAGCGCTCTTATGCATTGTGTGAGAGCACTGCCATGTATATCTGCTCGGTATCGCCAGATGCCTGAGCGAATGACGAAGTTCGT
>NW_020538040.1:111582600-111599752 GCF_003426905.1 Ctenocephalides felis
AATGTCCCTTCTGTGGAGAAAGCGAGACAAGCGCGCACATGCTGGTCATGTGCGACAGATATGATGAATTAAGAAGGCAAAGCCTCTTTGAAACAGCAGGGAACACAAACCTTGATGTGTACCTGGAAACAAAAGCCAATGACCTGAGGCTTGTTGCTTTTGCAGCACAAGCCATTAAAACCAGAAATGCAGTGCAAAACCAAAGCTAAAACTTAAATTAAAACTAAAGCTGGAAAGGCAGGACCGCCTCCACGTGGTTAGGGATGGAAACGTCAGCCCACTGACGGCTAAAGGTCCTGCAAAATACCCACAAATATAATATTTAAATTTGAGAAATAAACAATTATTAAGTAGACGCTACATAGCAATGAGTGAAAGCTCGAACTATATGGAATAAGAACAAATAATGAAAATGAATGTCCCTATCTACTTTCTAGCGAAACCACTGCCAAGGAAACGGGCTTGGAATAATTAGCGGGGAAAGAAGACCCTGTTGCGCTTGACTCTAGTCTGGCATTGTAAGGAGACATGTAAGGTGTAGCATAAGTGGGAGATAGTAATATCGTCGGTGAAATACCACTACTTTCATCGTTTCTTTACTTACTCGATTGGGCGGAAAGCGTGCGTCGAAAACTTGCGTTCCGACTGTCACGGTTTTCTAGAGCCAAGCGCATAAGAGTGGTGTGAGCCATTGCGCCGATTGCCAACAATACTCTAGCGTGATCCGATTCGAGGAAACTGCTAGGCGGGGAGTTTGACTGGGGCGGTACATCTGTCAAATAATAACGCAGGTGTCCTAAGGCCAGCTCAGCGAGGACAGAAACCTCGCGTAGAGCAAAAGGGCAAATGCTGGCTTGATCTCGTTGTTCAGTGTGCACAGGGACTGCGAAAGCATGGCCTATCGATCCTTTTGGCTTGAAGAGTTTTTAGCAAGAGGTGTCAGAAAAATTACCACAGGGATAACTGGCTTGTGGCAGCCAAGCGTTCATAGCGACGTTGCTTTTTGATCTTTCGATGTCGGCTCTTCCTATCATTGCGAAGCAGAATTCGCCTTGGCGTTGGATTGTTCACCCACAAATAGGGAACGTGAGCTGGGTTTAGACCGTCGTGAGACAGACTAGTTTTACCCTACTGATGAATCGTCGTTGCGATAGTAATCCTGCTCAGTACGAGAGGAACCGCAGGTTTGGACATTTGGTTCACGCACTCGGTCGAGCGGCCGGTGGTGCGAAGCTACCATCCGTGGGATTATGCCTGAACGCCTCTAAGGCCGTATCCTTTCTAGACAAAGTAAGCAACGATATCTCTAAAAGTCTCGTGAGTCGAAAGGCTCAATACAATGTGATTTATTAGGTATTCGGCACAAGCCGTTCATCGCACGAGCCATTTTTAGCCGAATGAGGCGCTGGACAGGGGCGATATCCGTCCGTTATATCTGTCTTGCCTATAGCGGTCGATCATGGGTCACTAGTTCGATGTAGAGACTCGGAATCGTTTGTAAACGACTTAGGTACCTGGCGGGGTGTTGTACTCGGCAGAGCAGTTACCACGCTGCGATCCGTTGAGACTCAGTCCTTGGCTTAGGGATTCGTCATGTTGGCTTGACGTCACCCCACGCTATTAGAGCATAAGCCTTAAGCCGTCGCATTGCAGCATGCCACAATCAGTAGGCTTGACAGTCAAAAACTTGTACATTCTGTACATGTGACATTTCTTCGGTATCTACCTAGCTATTTTGTACAACGTGCGTGAGTCAGCACGTAAATCAAAACTTATCGACGAATTCCAATACTAGAAATATTCATTATTTCTTTCAATAACCATAATGTCAAGAGAATAAATATAAATATTTTGTAAGTTTACAAAATATATGTTTTTAAGAGAAACTTTTCATAATTTTTTAATATAAATATATGATATAATTCATTAAATTCTAAATAGGGAGAATGTTTTTTGCTAAATTTCTTGGAAATGCGTACAAGTTGCTAATAAGCAAAGTACGTATAAGTTATCTACAATGCAAAATGCGTGCAAGTTGTCAATGTGTAAAATACGTGCAAGTTGTCAATGTGCAAAATACGTGCAAGTTGCTATTTTTATTTAATTTTTGTAATATACTCTAAATAATTAGTAACTTCCAACCTATAAATATTTCGATTCTTTTATAATAAAATATTTAGTATATTTATTTCCTTTTTAACAAAATATTCAGTATTTATATATAATTTCAAACTACATCAAGTAAACTTTTAGGGGACATTAGCGAGTAAGCCTAACCTAGAATCTTCCATCGAAACAGGTTAAAAACATTTTCCGGCTTTTTGAAATCAGTAACTTACGGATACCTCAGACTACATCAAGTAAACTTTTAGGGGACATCAGCAAGTAAGCCTAACCTAAAAACTTGCATCGAAACAGGTTAAAAACATTTTCCGGCTTTTTGAAATCTGTAACTTACGGATACCTCAGACTACATCAAGTAAACTTTTAGGGGACATTAGCGAGTAAGCCTAACCTAGAATCTTGCATCGAAACAGGTTAAAAACATTTTTCGGCTTTTTGAGATCAGTAACTTACGGATACCTCAGACTACATCAAGTAAACTTTTAGGGAACATTAGCGAGTAAGCTTAACCTAGAATATTGCATCGAAACAGGTTAAAAACATTTTCCGGCTTTTTGAAATCAGTAACTTACGGATACCTCAGACTACATCAAGTAATCTTTTAGGGGACATTAGCGAGTAAGCCTAACCTAGAATCTTGCATCAAAACAGGTTAAAAACATTTTCCGGCTTTTTGAGATCAGTAACTTACGGGTACTTCAGACTACATCAAGTAATTTTTTAGGGGACATTAGCGAGTAAGCCTAACCTAGAATCTTGCATCGAAACAGGTTAAAAACATTTTTCGGCTTTTTGAAATCAGTAACTTACGGATACCTCAGACTACATCAAGTAAACTTTTAGGGAACATTAGCGAGTAAGCTTAACCTAGAATCTTGCATCGAAACAGGTTAAAAACATTTTCCGGCTTTTTGAAATCAGTAACTTACGGATACCTCAGACTACATCAAGTAATCTTTTAGGGGACATTAGCGAGTAAGCCTAACCTAGAATCTTGCATCAAAACAGGTTAAAAACATTTTCCGGCTTTTTGAAATCAGTAACTTACGGGTACTTCAGACTACATAAAGTAATTTTTTAGGGGACATTAGCGAGTAAGCCTAACCTAAAATCTTGCATCGAAACAGGTTAAAAACATTTTCCGGCTTTTTGAAATCAGTAACTTACGGATACCTCAGACTACATCAAGTAAACTTTTAGGGAACATTAGCGAGTAAGCTTAACCTAGAATCTTGCATCGAAACAGGTTAAAAACATTTTCCGGCTTTTTGAAATCAGTAACTTACGGATACCTCAGACTACATCAAGTAATCTTTTAGGGGACATTAACGAGTAAGCCTAACCTAGAATCTTGCATCAAAACAGGTTAAAAACATTTTCCGGCTTTTTGAAATCAGTAACTTACGGGTACTTCAGACTACATCAAGTAATTTTTTAGGGGACATTAGCGAGTAAGCCTAACCTAGAATCTTGCATCGAAACAGGTCAAACTACTTTTGTAGAAAAATATTGTTTTTGGGTTTTTAGGAATGACATATATTTATTCTATTATTTATTTACACGACATGGTTTAAATACAACATTTTTATTTCTTTAAGTTATATTTTTATTTAAAATAAAATTTCTTACATTTAGCTAATACAATTTAAATAAATTAATATCTGAAATCTTGTTTGCTTTCCAGTCGAGGATGCTTTTCACGAGATAGTAGTGTCGCTGTCATAACACCTTCGCGATTTTGCTCCAATACGCGTTCTGATACATTAGCCAGTAATTGAACGTGTCTCACAGTTCCCTGAATGTGGACCGGAATTTTAGGGTCACTCCATGGACACTCATTGCTTTGTAGATATTGTACTAGATGTTCATGAGGAATATTTAGCGTAAAGGCTGGTTCGGATATATTTGAATAATCATCCATATCTATCATATTAGTATAGTCGGTGCATTCAAAATTTATTTCGGGTGTTTTGTAATCTCTCAATTGCGTCAGGTCTTCCACATTATTACGGTAATATAAGATTTTTCTTATAGCTGAATCTCGTATTTCCTTTTCATTATCAAACAACATTGCTAATAAAATATTTTCCGAGTGAGCCTAGTATGCGTTTTCTTTAGCAACATTGTTCACAATTTGTCTTAAATTCGAGTCTAAATATTGCGTCCAGCTGATAAATTTATAAAATATTATACTACCATACACCACAGAGTTGTAATATTTATTGTTAAAGTACATTGGAATATATACTTTCATTACGTAGTTTGCCAGAATTTTCAAATTTTTGGATGGCTTATTAGTAGTTACATATAACCGAAGTAACCTACTAGCCTTCGTGAGCCAACGGGAATGTGCTATTGGCCCTGGTTTCATGTTAGCTAAGTCTGTCGATACTTCTCCAGAAGCAACTGCTTTAGCTATTTTTATTAAATAACTTGAGTCAGTTGTCGATTCAGCAGGACTTATATCAGCCAAATTTTCAAGTGGGATTGTTTCAAAGTCTTTTACCGGCTGGAAGTATATAGAAAAAAATAAATTATATTGAATTTGAACATAGGGTATTAAAAATAGTAAATATGTTATAACTCACCGGTATATTTTCGCATGTTTCAATTTGTTTGCTTAATATTCCAGTTTTTGTTCGTGGTCCAGTGGTCAATGATTTTTCCAAATAGTTAAATAAATGGCGAAGTGGAAGTTCGTTAAAGTGGAGAAGACACACAAACCAATGCAGTGGCCTGTTTAACTGAATTTCAAATCGACGTAAAATCCCATTTTTTACGCCTGTATTTGCTGGTTTACCATTGCAACATATGCCTATCAAAGAATCGAGAGCTATTCCTTTATCGGCGAAAAACTCGTTCAATTTGATTACTTTACTTTCCGAATCTTCATTTTCCAATTTTGTGTAACCCAACAATTGGCAATTCGGTTCCTTTAAAATAACTGAATGCGCTTCTTTAATCATTCGTGGGTGAAACTTCTTATCGATTTTTTCCATGGTAATAGAATCATTTTTTTGGCCGTCGAATGAAAATGCTATTAATTCAGAAGAATCATATCGTTTGTGTAGAGCTTGCCTATTTTTCTGCCTCTCACGAACGCTTTTATTTTTATCCATAATGACAGGATTGCCCCAATCATCCGTTATGCCCTGGTCACGCAGGATTACCGTCACCACGCCAGAACCAACTTTATCAGAAATTGCAAATCTGTCGCACATTAAGGCATAGCTTGGAGCCTCATATCTTCGACTATATGGACCACGTTTTATATGAGAAGTATTTTGTGAACTTTCCGAACTGTTTTTAAAATCAAAATCAACATCTGGAGTATATGTCTCACCTGGAGTAATATTGCTAGTTATTGTAGATTCTGATACTTTATCTTCAATTTTTATAATATATTCTGGTATTGTAGATTTCCTCTCATTATGTTGATCCATCATAAACGCTTTTAAATGTTCTGGAATCAGTCCGCAGGAACACAGTACTCTTCGCAAATCGCATTTGCATTTTCCAATATAAAATAATTCTTTCGTGGATTCTACAAACTCCTGAAATGATGCTTGGGTAGACTTGCTTTTATTTGTACTTTTATATTTATCAATCAATCGGTTCAATTTTCTAGCGATACTTCGTTTCTCCATAATTGGAATATCAATTTTTTCCCACGTCTGAATCAATTTCGTTACCACATTTGGAGTAAATGTTTTATATGAAAACATTTTATTTTGTTTTTTTGATTTTTCCGCCAAATAAAAATAATACCTGATAACTTTCATAATTGTCGGAAGATTCACTCCTGTAAATTCTTCTGCTGGTCCAAATGTAATTTGATCATGCGAGGGCATATGATTCAAATTACTGGCACTTGCGCCTGAATTTAAATAAGAACTCGCCATTGATACTTGACGCCCTAGTGACGAACTGAATGAACATTTATGCGGAATTGTCACATTAATATATTATTTTCGAAATTTCTAGAATTACATTCTAGAATTAATTGTATAATAAAAAAATACTAGCGCACTCTGATGGAAATAAATTACAACAAACTAAACCCGATTTAAAAACCCCCGCACATAATCTTAATAAAAATAAAATTCACAATTTGAATTATTCACATGCCTAAATTAATACATTTACTTATTAAAAACAGTATTTTATTGAAAATTTCGCTGGCTAAAAAGTTATTTGCGATATATGGTTTTGCAGTCAAAATTCATTTAAATAACACATATATTTCATATAAAAAGGTGCCCATATTGCTTAATTTTACTTATATAATGAATTGGCCCTTCCTATCCATTGGTTTCTTAGAAAACTGTGGTTAAATATACGAGTTTTACTAAGAAATATCAATAGGGTGGGCCAATTTTTTGCATATTGAGGCACCTCGCTAATTTAACTTTTTACATCATTTGAAACAATATTGTAAAAAAAAGCATAACCCGCAAATAAATTTAAAGCCAGCGAAAAATTTAAAACATTTTTTAATTTAAAGGAAAAATTTGAAAATCTCATGAAAAATATATTATGACATATATCGAGTCATACATCATTTTATTCGTAATTTTATTCTGCATCTTTCGTACGAACAAAGTTTTTTCGTATCTTTTACGGTTTAGATAGTATAGAGCAATTTGTGTAGTTGTTAACTTGTCAAAATGCAAAGTGCGGTTAGGTTGGAGCAACACTCCTCACGATTCGATATTTCTCTAAAGAAAACATATAAAGTATTATACATCATTAGAAAGGTCTCAAAATTCTTAGTTCTTTTTCCATATATCACAACTTCGAATTTTGACAGGCGAGTTGCCGTCGTGAAAATTTGGAAAAATCGGAAAATCTAGAGAAAATTATATGAACACACCTAACCATTTAAATACCATTTTATTCGTAATTTTATTCTGCATCTTTCGTACGAACAAAGTTTTTTCGTATCTTTTACGGTTTAGATAGTATAGAGCAATTTGTGTAGTTGTTAACTTGTCAAAATGCAAAGTGCGGCTAGGTTGGAGCAACACTCCTCACGATTCGATATTTCTCTAAAGAAAACATATATAGTATTATACATCATTAGAAAGGTCTCAAAATTCTTAGTTTTTTTCCCATATATCGCAACTTCGAATTCCGAACGGTGTGGTTTACAGGCGAGTTGCCGTCGTGAAAATTTGGAAAAATCGGAAAATCTAGAGAAAATTATATGAACACACCTAACCATTTATATACCATTTTATTCGTAATTTTATTCTGCATCTTTCGTACGAACAAAGTTTTTTCGTATCTTTTACGGTTTAGATAGTATAGAGCAATTTGTGTAGTTGTTAACTTGTCAAAATGCAAATGCGGCTAGGTTGGAGCAACACTCCTCACGATTCGATATTTCTCTAAAGAAAACATAATTTGATCATGCGAGAGCATATGATTCAAATTACTGGCACTTGCGCCTGAATTTAAATAAGAACTCGCCATTGATACTTGACGCCCTAGTGACGAACTGAATGAACATTTATGCGGAATTGTCACATTAATATATTATTTTCGAAATTTCTAGAATTACATTCTAGAATTAATTGTATAATAAAAAATACCAGCGCACTCTGATGGAAATAAATAACAACAAACTAAACCCGATTTAAAAACCCCCGCACATAATCTTAATAAAAATAAAATTCACAATTTGAATTATTCACATGCCTAAATTAATACATTTACTTATTAAAAACAGTATTTTATTGAAAATTTTGCTGGCTAAAAAGTTATTTGCGATATATGGTTTTGCAGTCAAAATTCATTCAAATAGCACATATATTTCATATAAAAAGGTGCCCATATTGCTTAATTTTACTTATATAATGAATTGGCCCTCCCTATCCATTGGTTTCTTAGAAAACTGTGGTAAAATATACGGGTTTTACTAAGAAATATCAATAGGGTGGGCCAATTTTTTGCATATTGAGGCACCTTGCTAATTTAACTTTTTACATCATTTGAAACAATATTGTAAAAAAAAGCATAACCCGCAAATAAATTTAAAGCCAGCGAAAAATTTAAAACATTTTTTAATTTAAAGGAAAAATTTGCAAATCTCATGAAAAATATATTATGACATATATCGAGTCATACATCATTTTATTCGTAATTTTATTCTGCATCTTTCGTACGAACACAGTTTTTTCGTATCTTTTACGGTTTAGATAGTATAGAGCAATTTGTGTAGTTGTTAACTTGTCAAAATGCAAAGTGCGGCTAGGTTGGAGCAACACTCCTCACGTTTCGATATTTCTCTAAAGAAAACATATAAAGTATTATATATCATTAGAAAGGTCTCAAAATTCTTAGTTTTTTTCCCATATATCACAACTTCGAATTCCGAACGGTGTGGCCTACAGGCGAGTTGCCGTCGTAAAAATTTGGAAAAATCGGAAAATCTAGAGAAAATTATATGAACACACCTAACCATTTATATACCATTTTATTCGTAATTTTATTCTGCATCTTTCGTACGAACAAAGTTTTTTCGTATCTTTTACGGTTTAGATAGTATAGAGCAATTTGTGTAGTTGTTAACTTGTCAAAATGCAAAGTGCGGCTAGGTTGGAGCAACACTCCTCACGATTCGATATTTCTCTAAAGAAAACATATAAAGTATTATACATCATTAGAAAGGTCTCAAAATTCTTAGTTCTTTTTCCATATATCACAATTTCGAATTTTGCACGGTGTGGCCTACAGGCGAGTTGCCGTCGTGAAAATTTGGCAAAATCGGAAAATCTAGAAAAAATTATATGAACACACCTAACCATTTATATACCATTTTATTCGTAATTTTATTCTGCATCTTTCGTACGAACAAAGTTTTTTCGTATCTTTTACGGTTTAGATAGTATAGAGCAATTTGTGTAGTTTGTTAACTTGTCAAATCAAAGTGCGGCTAGGTGGAGCAACACTCCTCACGATTCGATATTTCTCTAAGAAAACATATAAAGTATTATACGCAATTTCGAATTCCGAACGGTCTGGCCTACAGGCGAGTTGCCGTCGTGAAAATTTGGAAAAATCGGAAAATCTAGAGAAAATTATATGAACACACCTAACCATTTATATACCATTTTATTCGTAATTTTATTCTGCATCTTTCGTACGAACAAAGTGTTTTCGTATCTTTTACGGTGTGGGAGTCGTAATGATTATGATAATATATAAAATTAGAAACTCCCAACATAATAAAAAAATATAAATTTATTAACTATAAAAATATTTCGATATCAAAAATATACATGACATGTCTCATTGTTTTTTACAAATAAAAACCAGCCTGCTTGATATCGCCACACACTCCCTGCCCAGTGTTGATCTCACAGTTTAAAAAAAAAAAAAACACAGGGAAACACGTTATAAAAATGTGGTGGGAAAGCAGATTATAGCAGACCAGTGTTGTAATACTGGTTAATTACAAATTTCCATGTTTCGTCAGCAGATCCACCGTATGTGGTGATTCGACCTGCCATCAACTCCATATTCTGCATAAGGTTCTGATTAATGAAAAACATGTGGAAAATTTCCTGTACCTCGATGTCGGTGAACTTCTAAGATTCAGCCTCCATCTAATTGGTATTAGTTATATCAGAATTACTTAATGTTTAGAATGCATAATTTATGGGTACAGTTTCCATTTCTGCAAGCGTTGCATTCGTATCTGATGAGTTCCGATCAGAGAAAGAAGTTGGCTCTTTATCCAAATCAGGATCATTGGTTCTTTGACATAAGAGTCCAGAATTGTGGAATCCAATAAATTATGTCAAATTTTGTTTTGATTCGTTGTTGTCACCGATAATGGGAGGTAGCATTATAAGACGATTTGTTGAGTTAACAGAGAAAGAGAGGTTGAATTGCATTCCAATGAAAAGTTCAGGCTCCAAATTATTTTTTCTGTCAGCAATAAACACTGAGGTCTGGGTATACCAAATGAGTAACCTCGGAAGTCTGATCCAGATAGTAAGTGCGTTAACTATGATGGATTGGACTGGACATACCTTATAGGTCGTCACTGAAGACCAGTGATTATGGTGCTGCGTCAAAATCATTTTTTTTTCAAATCTTCGAAAAATAAAACTCCTTTATCTTCATCTATCACGTCGGGGTCACCAATGTGGGAGTCGTAATGATTATGATAATATATAAAATTAGAAACTCCCAACATAATAAAAAAATATAAATTTATTAACTATAACGGTTTAGATAGTATAGAGCAATTTGTGTAGTTGTTAACTTGTCAAAATGCAAAGTGCGGCTAGGTTGGAGCAACACTCCTCACGATTCGATATTTCTCTAAATAAAACATATAAAGTATTATACATCATTAGAAAGGTCTCAAAATTCTTAGTTTTTTTTCCATATATCACAACTTCGAATTTTGCACGGTGTGGCCTACAGGCGAGTTGCCGTCGTGAAAATTTGGAAAAATCGGAAAATCTAGAGAAAATTATATGAACACACCTAACCATTTATATACCATTTTATTCGTAATTTTATTCTGCATCTTTCGTACGAACAAAGTTTTTTCGTATCTTTTACGGTTTAGATAGTATAGAGCAATTTGTGTAGTTGTTAACTTGTCAAAATGCAAAGTGCGGCTAGGTTGGAGCAACACTCCTCACGATTCGATATTTCTCTAAAGAAAACATATATAGTATTATACATCATTAGAAAGGTCTCAAAATTCTTAGTTTTTTTCCCATATATCGCAACTTCGAATTCCGAACGGTGTGGTTTACAGGCGAGTTGCCGTCGTGACAATTTGGAAAAATTGGAAAATCTAGAGAAAATAATATGAACACACCTAACCATTTATATACCATTTTATTCGTAATTTTATTCTGCATCTTTCGTACGAACAAAGTTTTTTCGTATTTTTACGGTTTAGATAGTATAGAGCAATTTGTGTAGTTGTTAACTTGTCAAAATGCAAAGTGCGGCTAGGTTGGAGCAACACTCCTCACGATTCGATATTTCTCTAAAGAAAACATATAAAGTATTATACATCATTAGACAGGTCTCAAAATTCTTAGTTCTTTTTCCATATATCACAACTTCGAATTTTGCACGGTGTGGCCTACAGGCGAGTTGCCGTCGTGACAATTTGGAAAAATCGGAAAATCTAGAGAAAATTAAATGAACACACCTAACCATTTATATACCATTTTATTCGTAATTTTATTCTGCATCTTTCGTACGAACAAAGTTTTTTCGTATTTTTACGGTTTAGATAGTATAGAGCAATTTGTGTAGTTGTTAACTTGTCAAAATGCAAAGTGCGGTTAGGTTGGAGCAACACTCCTCACGATTCGATATTTCTCTAAAGAAAACATATAAAGTATTATACATCATTAGAAAGGTCTCAAAATTCTTAGTTCTTTTTCCATATATCACAACTTCGAATTTTGCACGGTGTGGCCTACAGGCGAGTTGCCGTCGTGAAAATTTGGAAAAATTGGAAAATCTAGAGAAAATTATATGAACACACCTAACCATTTATATACCATTTTATTCGTAATTTTATTCTGCATCTTTCGTACGAACAAAGTTTTTTCGTATCTTTTACGGTTTAGATAGTATAGAGCAATTTGTGTAGTTGTTAACTTGTCAAAATGCAAAGTGCGGCTAGGTTGGAGCAACACTCCTCACGATTCGATATTTCTTTAAAAAAAACATATAAAGTATTATACATCATTAGAAAGGTCTCAAAATTCTTAGTTTTTTTCCATATATCGCAACTTCGAATTCCGAACGGTGTGGCCTACAGGCGAGTTGCCGTCGTGAAAATTTTGAAAAATCGGAAAATCTAGAGAAAATTATATGAACACACCTAACCATTTATATACCATTTTATTCGTAATTTTATTCTGCATCTTTCGTACGAACAAAGTGTTTTCGTATCTTTTACGGTTTAGATAGTGTAGAGCAATTTGGGTAGTTGTTAACTTGTCAAAATGCAAAGTGCGGCTAGGTTGGAACAACACTCCTCACGATTCGATATTTCTCTAAAGAAAACATATAAAGTATTATACATCATTAGAAAGGTCTCAAAATTCTTAGTTTTCTTTCCATATATCACAACTTCGAATTTTGCACGGTGTGGCCTACAGGCGAGTTGCCGTCGTGAAAATTTGGAAAAATCGGAAAATCTAGAGAAAATTATATGAACACACCTAACCATTTATATACCATTTTATTCGTAATGTTATTCTGCATCTTTCGTACGAACAAAGTTTTTTCGTATCTTTTACGGTTTAGATAGTATAGAGCAATTTGTGTAGTTGTTAACTTGTCAAAATGCAAAGTGCGGCTAGGTTGGAGCAACACTCCTCACGATTCGATATTTCTCTATAGAAATCATATATAGTATTATACATCATTAGAAAGGTCTCAAAATTCTTAGTTTTTTTCCCATATATCGCAACTTCGAATTCCGAACGGTGTGGTTTACAGGCGAGTTGCCGTCGTGAAAATTTGGAAAAATCGGAAAATCTAGAGAAAATTATATGAACACACCTAACCATTTATATACCATTTTATTCGTAATTTTATTCTGCATCTTTCGTACGAACAAAGTTTTTTCGTATCTTTTACGGTTTAGATAGCATAGAGCAATTTGTGTAGTTGTTAACTTGTCAAAATGCAAAGTGCGGCTAGGTTGGAGCAACACTCCTCACGATTCGATATTTCTCTAAAGAAGAAAAACATAATTGATCATGCGAGGGCATATGATTCAAATTACTGGCACTTGCGCCTGAATTTAAATAAGAACTCGCCATTGATACTTGACGCCCTAGTGACGAACTGAATGAACATTTATGCGGAATTGTCACATTAATATATTATTTTCGAAATTTCTAGAATTACATTCTAGAATTAATTGTATAATAAAAAAATACCAGCGCACTCTGATGGAAATAAATAACAACAAACTAAACCCGAATTAAAAACCCCCGCACATAATCTTAATAAAAATAAAATTCACAATTTGAATTATTCACATGCCTAAATTAATACATTTACTTATTAAAAACAGTATTTTATTGAAAATTTTGCTGGCTAAAAAGTTATTTGCGATATATGGTTTTGCAGTCAAAATTCATTTAAATAGCACATATATTTCATATAAAAAGGTGCCCATATCGCTTAATTTTACTTATATAACGAATGGCCCTCCCTACATTGGTTCTTAGAAAACTGTGGTTAAATATACGGGTTTTACTAAGAAATATCAATAGGTGGGCCAATTTTTTGCATATTGAGGCACCTTGCTAATTTAACTTTTTACATCATTTGAAACAATATTGTAAAAAAAAGCATAACCCGCAAATAAATTTTAAGCCAGCGAAAAATTTAAAACATTTTTTAATTTAAAGGAAAAATTGAAAATCTCATGAAAAATATATTATGACATATATCGAGTCATACATAATTTTATTCGTAATTTTATTCTGCATCTTTCGTACGAACACAGTTTTTTCGTATCTTTTACGGTTTAGATAGTATAGAGCAATTTGTGTAGTTGTTAATGTCAAAATGCAAAGTGCGGCTAGGTTGGAGCAACACTCCTCACGATTCGATATTTCTCTAAAGAAAACATATAAAGTATTATACATCATTAGAAAGGTCTCAAAATTCTTAGTTTTTTTCCCATATATCGCAACTTCGAATTCCGAACGGTGTGGCCTACAGGCGAGTTGCCGTCGTAAAAATTTGGAAAAATCGGAAATCTAGAGAAAATTATATGAACACACCTAACCATTTATACCATTTTATTCGTAATTTTATTCTGCATCTTCGTACGAACAAAGTTTTTTCGTATCTTTACGGTTTAGATAGTATAGAGCAATTTGTGTAGTTGTTACTTGTCAAAATGCAAAGTGCGGCTAGGTTGGAGCAACACTCCTCACGATTCGATATTTCTCTAAAGAAAACAATATAAAGTATTATACATCATTAGAAAGGTCTCAAAATTTAGTTCTTTTTCCATATATCACAATTTCGAATTTTGCACGGTGTGGCCTACAGGCGAGTTGCCGTCGTGAAAATTTGGAAAAAATCGGAAAATCTAGAGAAAATTATATGAACACACCTAACCATTTATATACCATTTTATTCGTAATTTTATTCTGCATCTTTCGTACGAACAAAGTTTTTTCGTATCTTTTACGGTTTAGATAGTATAGACAATTTGTGTAGTGTTAACTTGTCAAAATGCAAAGTGCGGCTAGGTTGGAGCAACACTCCTCACGATTCGATATTTCTCTAAAGAAAACATATAAAATATTATACATCATTAGACAGGTCTCAAAATTCTTAGTTTCTTTTTCCATATATCACAACTTCGAATTTTGCACGGTGTGGCCTACAGGCGAGTTGCCGTCGTGACAATTTGGAAAAATCGGAAAAATCTAGAGAAAATTAAATGAACACACCTAACCATTTATATACCATTTTATTCGTAATTTTATTCTGCATCTTCGTACGAACAAAGTTTTTTCGTATTTTTACGGTTTAGATAGTATAGAGCAAATTGTGTAGTTGTTAACTTGTCAAAATGCAAAGTGCGGTTAGGTTGGAGCAACACTCCTACGATTCGATATTTCTCTAAAGAAAACATATAAAGTATTATACATCATTAGAAAGGTCTCAAAATCTTAGTTCTTTTTCCATATATCACATCTTCGAATTTTGCACGGTGTGGCCTACAGGCGAGTTGTCCGTCGTGAAAATTGGAAAAAATCGGAAAATCTAGAGAAAATTATATGAACACACCTAACCATTTATATACCATTTCATTCGTAATTTTATTCTGCATCTTCGCACGAACAAAGTTTTTTCGTATCTTTTACGGTTTAGATAGTATAGAGCAATTGTGTAGTTGTTAACTTGTCAAAATGCAAAGTGCGGCTAGGTTGGAGCAACACTCCTCACGATTCGATATTTCTCTAAAGAAAACATATAAAGTATTATACATCATTAGAAAGGTCTCAAAATTCTTAGTTTTTTTCCATATATCGCAACTTCGAATTCCGAACGGTGTGTGGCCTACAGGCGAGTTGCCGTCGTGAAAATTTTGAAAAATCGGAAAATCTAGGAAAATTTTTATGAAACACACCTAACCATATATATACCATTTTATTCGTAATTTTATTCTGCATCTTTCGTACGAACAAAGTTTTTTCGTATCTTTTACGGTTTAAGAGAAAATCGAGGAAAACTGTTTTGAACATTTATTGTAAAATTAGAAAATTTAAACAAATAATTATGAAAAAATATAACTATTTATAAATTCGTTTTATATTCATTGAGATCTATAAAAATCAATAAATACATAATTTTATACAAAAGTTTAAAAAAACCCAAAAAACACCTAAAACTCAATAATTAACTATATTCATATTGTCCATATATATATAAAACTGTGTTGAACATCTAACAAAATTTTCGACAAAAATTTTTCTATATAAGGGTTCACAGTTCGAAATTTTCCCAGACTTGTGTCTTGACGATTCACAGCGTAACCGGAGCGAAGCCTCGCCGCCAGGTCAAAATCACGTCGCTTGGGACTCAGTCGAATACTTACGCTGTGGCCGCGCGCCTTATATAGGGGGATAGGTCGTGTCGAGTGCGATGCGAGCAAGCTCAGGATAAAGTACGCTATGTTGTTCAGGCGGGTACGGATATCATTCCCCGGGTGTAGTTTTTACATCATATTCGATACTTTTAGTCTGTCAATGATATATTAGCGTAACTTTTAATAATGTTGTGAGCCATATCTAGAATTATATCCCGTATGTATTCGGATGCTGGTTTGGGCTATAGATAACTGGTCGTAGAGATTGGTCATTCGTTTAAACGTTCGATCAGAGAGAGTTGAAATTATTTGGGTCTGCGGACCGCAAATATGAAATCTATATATTTTAATAAATAGAATTTTACAAATTGACTACGGTTCAAATATATGTGAATGTGGCAGAACTAGCAAAGCTTCTCGCAGCGATGGTCTTCGTTTTATGAACGTTTGATCGGTGCGAGTTGAAATTATTTGAGTCTGCGGACGCAAATATGAAATCTATATATTTTAATACATAGAATTTTACAAATTGACTACGGTCAAATATATGTGAATGTGGCAGAAACTAGCAAAGCTTCTCGCAGCGATGGGTCTTTCGTTTATGAACGTTTGATCGCGAGCGAGTTGAAATTATTTGGGTCTGCGCACCGCAAATATGAATCTATATATTTTAATAATATGAATTTTTACAAATTGACTACGGTCAATATATGTGAATGTGACAGAACTAGCAAAGCTTCTCGCAGCGATGGTCTTTCGTTTTATGAACGTTTGATCGGAGCGAATTGAAAATATTTGGGTCTGCGGACCGCAAAGATGAAATCTATACATTTTAATAATATAGATTTTACAAATTGACTACGGTCAAATATATGTGAATGTAGCAGAACTAGCAAAGCTTTCTGCAGCGATGGTCTTTCGTTTTATGAACGTTTGATTCGTAGCGAGTTGAGTTGAAAATTATTTGGATCTGATGACCGCAAATATGAAATCTTGTGATTACTCGACAAATTATTGCTGTAATCAAGTGCGTTCCTATAGTATAATATACTGTGGAAAAAGCCTCTGGCAATGATCATTCGTTTCATTAACGTTTGACCGGAGCTAGTCGCAAAATATTGCGCAGTGTGCAAAGCAGCGTGACGCGGTTTACAAAACCGCTTAGCGCTCTTATGCATTGTGTGAGAGCACTGCCATGTATATCTGCTCGGTATCGCCAGATGCCTGAGCGAATGACGAAGTTCGTTGTAAAAAACGGCGTTCTTTTTGAATATTATACTTTAAACGCATAGCTCAATCAATTCTTTGGGCGCTAGATGAAAGTCTAGTGTTTTAAAGTCGATTGTAGTAAACGCTTGCGTTATTATTCTATATACTCTGCACATTTTATTCAAATTGTGCGAATTTGAA
>NW_020538040.1:111599852-111651112 GCF_003426905.1 Ctenocephalides felis
TACTAACGTTTGCGAGCACATCATAATCATAATATGACCTCAGAGCAGATGAGATTACCCGCTGAATTTAAGCATATTACTAAGCGGTGGAAAAGAAAACTAACTAGGATTCCCTTAGTAGCGGCGAGCGAACAGGGAAGAGCCCAGCACTAAATCCCGCGGCCGGAGACGGACGCTAGGAATGTAGTGTTAGGGATCCGATTATCTCGGTGCGTTGCGGCGAGTTCAAGTCCATTCTTGAATGGGGCATTTAACCATAGAGGGTGCCAGGCCGTAGCGACCGTTGCGCCTATCGAGAGGATCTCCCTCAGAGTCGAGTGCTTGAGAGTGCAGCTCTAAGTGGGTGGTAAACTCCATCTAAGGCTAAATATGACCACGAGACCGATAGCGAACAAGTACCGTGAGGGAAAATTGAAAAAAACTTTGAAGAGAGAGTTCAAGAGTACGTGAAACCGTTCAGGGGTAAACCTGAGAAACCCGAAAGATCGAAAGGAGAGATTCAATGTTATCGTTGTCTTCCATTTAGTGGCGTGCGATTGACCGGGATTCGTCCCGCGATACGCCGTCGGTTTATGTGTCAGGCGGCGTTGGCATGCACTTCTCTCTCAGTAGGACGTCGCGACCCGTTTGGTGTCGATCTACGACCGCGGCGGTAGCCTGTCACGAATTTATTCGCGCCAGACGCCGCGTGCTCTGGCCGACTGCCAGACGGTATAAATGATATGGTATAGGGTCGCTTTTAAGCGTTCGGCCGGTTGCAAGCACGGACGGTCGGACCTAGTCCGGCATCGATGCCGCCTCGAGCTGTTAGCTACCGTGTTCTCGAACGGACTCTATTACCGGTCAGCGATGCTATTGCTTTGGGTACTTTCAGGACCCGTCTTGAAACACGGACCAAGGAGTCTAGCATGTGCGCGAGTCATTGGGAAATACAAAACCTAAAGGCGCAATGAAAGTAAAGGTTCGCTTAAGTGAACTGAGGGATGACGGACCGCATTTACGGATGCGTGCTCGCAATCCCGGGGCGTCTCACTCACATTGCGAAAAGAGGCGCACCCAGAGCGTACACGCTGGGACCCGAAAGATGGTGAACTATGCCCGGTCAGGTCGAAGTCAGGGGACTGATGAAGAACCGTAGCGATTCTGACGTGCAAATCGATCGTCGGAACTGGGTATAGGGGCGAAAGACAAATCGAACCATCTAGTAGCTGGTTCTCTCCGAAGTTTCCCTCAGGATAGCTGGCATTCGATGAGCGAGTCTCATCCGGTAAAGCGAATGATTAGAGGCCTTGGGGCCGAAACGACCTCAACCTATTCTCAAACTTTAAATGGGTGAGATCTCTGGCTTGCTTGAATAGTGAAGCCAGAGATTTAGATCAGAGTGCCTAGTGGGCCATTTTTGGTAAGCAGAACTGGCGCTGTGGGATGAACCAAACGCCGAGTTAAGGCGCCTAAACGACGCTAATGGGATACCATGAAAGGCGTTGGTTGCTTAAGACAGCAGGACGGTGACCATGGAAGTTGGAATCCGCTAAGGAGTGTGTAACAACTCACCTGCCGAAGCAACTAGCCCTGAAAATGGATGGCGCTGAAGCGTCATGCCTATACTCGGCCGCCAGGGCATGAGAAACGTTCATAATAGTTCGTTTTGACGCCCTGGTGAGTAGGAGGGTCGCGGTGGTGTGCGCAGTAGGGTTTGGGCGTAAGCCTGCCTGGAGCCGCCATCGGTGCAGATCTTGGTGGTAGTAGCAAATACTCCAGCGAGGCCCTGGAGGACTGACGTGGAGAAGGGTTCCGTGTGAACAGCCGTTGCACACGAGTCAGTCGATCCTGAGCCCCAGGAAAAATCCTATGTTGATGTTGGTGTATTTTATTTTGAATAAAATTTCACACCAATCGGGCGAAACGGAATCCGGTTCCTATTCCGGAACCCGGCAGCAGAACCGTTTACAAGTCGGGCCCTCGCAAGAGAGTTCGTTAGGGTAACCCAAAATGACCTGGAGACGCCGTCGGGAAATACGGGAAGAGTTTTCTTTTCTGTATGAGCGTTCGAGTTCCCTGGAATCCTCTAGAAGGGAGATAGGATTTGGAACGCGAAGAGCACCGCTGTTGCGGCGGTGTCCGTATCTTGCCCTCGGACCTTAAAAATCCAGGAGAGGGCCTCGGTAGGTGTCGCGCCGGTTCGTACCCATATCCGCAGCAGGTCTCCAAGGTGAAGAGCCTCTAGTCGATAGATAAATGTAGGTAAGGGAAGTCGGCAAATTGGATCCGTAACTTCGGGATAAGGATTGGCTCTGAGGATCGGGGCGTGCCGGGCTTGGTTGGGAAGCGGGCGTAGGCCGATGTGCCGGGCCTGGGCGAGGTGAAATTGTTCTTGTGACTTAGATCCGAGCTCGGTCCCGTGTCTAGGCCCCCCGCGGATCTTTTTTGCTGCGAGGTTTCTGTGCCGGCTTTGGTCGGTGAGTCGTACTCTTCGGCCGCCATTCAACGGTCAGCTCAGAACTGGCACGGACTAGGGGAATCCGACTGTCTAATTAAAACAAAGCATTGCGATGGCCCTAGCGGGTGTTGACGCAATGTAATTTCTGCCCAGTGCTCTGAATGTCAACGTAAAGAAATTCAAGCAAGCGCGAGTAAACGGCGGGAGTAACTATGACTCTCTTACTCTCTCTATGACTCTCTATGACTCGGTTGGAGACGCTTGCCCACCTCCTCGTGGTTCCAGCCGGGCGTCGATGGAGCGACGCTAGTGAGTGTCTCGCCACCGACGGCTAAGAGGCAAAGCGAAGGTTGAGAGAAGGGTAGGCCCGCTCTCTCTCATCCGAGTCGTAACATAATCGACCAGTCTAGCTGGCACGAATCTATTGCCCCACTAAGCCATCTAGCAGGGCTTTACAGGGGCTTTGTCTTCACTATATGGATCCAGCGATGCCGGTATCCCCTATTTCTTATATTCAACACCTCGGTGGCGGGAGTAGTGCCCCGCCACTATGAGGTGGCTCTTGTAGATATAGACAGTGGCAACTTTGCCACAATACCTTGAATCTCATATTATTACTATGGCTAATAACAACAATGATATGATCGGCGCAGGATTCGGTACCTGCGAGAATGCTTCTCGGAGTGAGCCAGGAGAGCATTCTGATGGTTCTGGCTCACAAATCGACCAGGACATAGTTGTGTGGTGGCCTTTTGTTGCCGTTGCCTGCCCTTTCTGTCCGGGTGTGTGTGTCCTTGCCTCTGCGAGCGAAGTCTCGAGGCATTTGAGGCGCTTTCATCCGGATAGGAAGGCCAGGTACGTCTGCAGCAACTGCCAACAGGTCTGTGGGAGTCAGGGGGGTCTGACTGTTCATGCTCGTTCCTGTAAGGGTCCACGACCAGAGGAGGCTTACAAGTGCAGTGAATGTACTGCGAGTTTTCCCTCAAAGTCGGGCCTGTCTCAGCATGAACGACATGCTCATCCTGGAGTAAGGAACGACAGACGACAGTTAAACCGCCCTCGATCGGCACGGCCCGAAGGATCACCCCGTCTGAGAGTGTGGACTGACGAAGACATTGAGACTCTGAGGAGGGTCAATGATCAATACCTCAACAGTCCCAATGTTAACGTCAAAATCAGGGACGAACATCTCCCTCACATGACGCGCACTCAAATATCGGACAAAAGGGGTGAGCTGGGTCTGCGCACTAGAACTGGTCAAATAATTGACGATCCAGTAGTCGGTAGCCTAGCGGTAGTCGCCCCAGAACACCCGGGTGGCAATGATCATGAGACTAGGCACCAAGCTGCTGTCCAAGTAGTAGCCTCTCAACAAGAACGAGAGCGCGATGACCTTAAATCTTGGACACAACACTTCTTGGTGGAATGGGAAAAATGGCAGGACATGGAGATTGCCGAGGAGCTCAACGAGGCGTCCGCCCAGCTCGAAGACCTTAAACAGTCCCTAGAAGCTGGTGTCGAACCTGGTGAAGTGTACGAACGCATTGATAACCTCGTTGAGTGCGTCTTGACCCCTGTTCTTGTCAATAAACCCCCACAAACATCGGGGAGAAAAGGTAGGAAGGTACATGGTCGCAGGCGCAACCGAGGCCAGCGCAGAAACCAGCGTAGATTTAACTACGCAAGGCATCAAGACCTATACCATAACTGCCCCAATAAACTGGTTGAGTCGATAATCTCTGGCTGCAATATGGTGGACAACAACATTCGTCCACCAACAGGGGACATTAAGACACTATATGACGGACTCTGGGGAACCGCATGGGAAGGTAGTTTTCCCATCGTCAAACCGAAGCCTGCTATATCAGTGCTCGAAAGTCTCCCCGTAATCGCTCCCAACACCATTCGGGAGCGAATTAAGCGTATTAACGCAAAAAAGGCTGTTGGACCGAGCGGTGTGAGCAAGGCAGACCTTACCAGGCTCAAAGGGACGGAAACTGTATTAGCCCAGCTCTTTAACATAATTGTCTGGTCCAGGTACTTCCCCAAGTCCTGGGGGGTTTGTACTACTACTCTCATACCCAAGAAGGGTAAGGACTGTTCTAAGGCGGAGAACTGGCGCCCAATTACTATAGCGTCGCTCTTGGCAAGACTTTTCTCCGGTGTCATCGAAAATGGCTTCCGGAGATGTATAACCCTTAATAATCGGCAGAAAGGGTTCACCCTGGAAAATGGGTGCTTTCTTAACATCTTCGCATTAAGCGAACTTACAAAGTTTGCCAAGAGACATAACGGGTTGTCATGTGCCGTATTGGACATATCCAAAGCCTTCGACACAATTCCAAATGCCGCAATCAGAGACGCGTTGGCTCGACTAGGTTTACCCAGCCACACAAGAGAACTGGTGATGTCCATGCATGAGAACATCCGCACCGAGATCAAGCTGGGGAATGATAAGATTACGGTTGATATCAAGCGTGGAGTCAAGCAGGGAGACCCGCTTTCTCCACTGCTTTTCAACTGTGTCTTGGACCCCTTGCTAGAACAATTGGAGAGCAATGGAGACGGTGTAAGCATTGGCTCCCAGAGTATCTCTGTTCTGGCCTTCGCCGACGATCTGGTGGTTTTTGGTAAAACCCCACAGGATCTTCAAGCGAAGCTAGATATTGCTACCAAATTTTTGGCTGATCTTGGCATGCATGTTGCGGTTAAGAAATGTAGCAGTTTCCAATTTCAAATCCGGGGAAAGTCGTGGATTCTGTCGGACCCGCAAGTTGGGATAAGCGGTAAAACGCTTCCTCAATGCGGGCCCGATGGACCCTTCGACTACCTTGGCCTAAAGTTCTCTCCCTGGAAAGGATTTGAGCACAAAAAGGTAGTGGGCGACCTACATCACAGTCTTCCTAGAATCAAGAGGTTAAGGCTGAAGCCCACTCAGAAGTTGGAGCTGCTTAAACGTTTTATCATTCCGCATTATTTGTACCGGTTGACCGTCGACCCGCCATCTCAGGGCGACTTACAAGGGTTGGATAAGGCTCTTCGCAACTTTGTAAGGGAAATCTTCCACCTTCCTCACTCCACCGGCTCTGCTTTTCTACACACCTCCCCGGGAAACGGAGGACTTGGCCTACCGCGATTGGAACGAGTGGCTACCTACTCCTTCCTTAGGTCGATGGTCAGATGTCGAGACTCCGGCGACCCCTTTTTGGAGGCATTGTGGGAACAGAACAACGTCGGTACCAAAGTTGCTGAGATGGCATATCGTGCAGGCATTAGAGGTCCCCTAACCATCAAGGCCATAGAAAGTGCGAAGAGAGGAGCCATCGAGGATGAGTTTAGAAGATGGGCGAGTTGCGCGTCCCAGGGTCTAGGAGCTCCATGTTTCCGAAAGGACCGAATCGGGAATTCCTGGCTCTGGAGGCCCCACCTTCTCAAGGGCAACTCACGTTATATCAATGCTCTTCGCCTTCGTACAAATACGTTCGGGTGCAAAGCAGCCCTTGCTAGAGCAACACCCATGAACGACATAAAATGCCGACGATGTCACTCCGCCAATGAGACCCTTGGACATGTGCTGGGCCAGTGTTTCTTTGTTAAGCCGCAGAGAATACATAGACACAACGAGATCGTGACTCTATGTCGTAATGATTTTATCGACAAGTACCCTGCCGGACATTATATGACCGAAGCGACGTTCACTGTTGACGGGAAACGGCTTAGGCCCGACCTCGTTCTCTGGGACGGCGATCGATCATATATTGTCGATATTACTGTTAGATTTGAGCAGGGCAATTCTCTCGGCAAAGCCTATTCCGAAAAAATCCAAAAATATGAGTGCCTCTATCCAGAGGTACTCAACGTCACGGGCACTACACACTGCCGGGTTCTACCGATAGTTGTTGGGTCTTGTGGCGCCCTACCCCCAAGCACCCTACTCAATATATCCCTCCTTTCCAAACATCCTAAAAGCACTGGCCTAACCTCGTCCCTTGTTGCCCTAAGAACATCCATCGAGATGAGCAACAGATTTCTCGACGGATAGTGTGCGATGTTGGCGGTTCCCCACACAACTACACTCGGACCATGACTTCTACTGACGAAACCAATTTGAACTGGGCGGTGACCTCCTGAAGCGCACCCCGCATGTGTCGGAGCTGCGGGCTCAAATGATTCCCATATATTCATTCAATGATTCCTAATAGCGCAGGAGGACAGTCACGGGAGGCCCATTTGTGATGTCTGTAATGTCCCATTTATGTTATGTGTAGCTCTTCTGGCTTGTGAGGCATTTGACAGGTTATTATTTCCTCCCCTTGTTTTCCTTCTTTATCCTATAATAGCCCGTCAAAGGCAGCAGATACCTCCGCGTGGTGCCCCGTGGACGGTCCTCGATCGCACTGCATTTTCAATTCTGTCCTGACTGATTGGTATCAGAAACCAACGTGGTCAGAAAGATATTTAAATTATTTGTCTTTTCATTCGCGTTCCATTAAAATTTCTGTCATTATCTCTCTTATAGACAGGGCTATTGTACTAAGTAACAGTATGTTTTGGGAAAAAAAATTGACCCTTATTCGTTCCGTTCTCAAAGACAATAGTTACCCTTCGCACTTGGTCAACAACATCATTAATAATAGATTAAATTATTTACAAACGAATTTTAATAATTCATTTTCACCTTCTTGTTTAAATTCAATAGCTTCCTCTTCCGCCCAATACAAAGGAACTATCTGTTTACCTTTTTTAAGCAATTTTTCGTATTTTTTAAAAAAGTTATTTTCTTTAGAAGGATTCCGATTAGTTTTTAGTTTTGATAATACGTTTAATTGCCTTTTTTCGGTTCTTAAGTCTGGAACCCCGTCTGATAGGGTCACCGATTCTGTTTACAGGTTGGATTGCAATGATTGCAACATGTATTATATTGGAGAAAGTTCCCAGTATATTTATAAGAGAGTTAATCAACATATTTATAATTCAAAAAATCCAAACCAATTCAAAACGATGTTTTCAGATTATATGCTCAATCTCAATCACACTTTTAACACTTCACATCCTGTTATTCTTTATATCGAAAAAAATAGTGACCTTAGAAAATTTGCTGAATCCTTTTTTATTTCATTAAATTCCTCCTCTTGTGTTAATAAACGCAATTCATCCCACCTTTTACATGATAGTTACCAGATTGTTATTGATTTTATTAAAAAAACAAAAAATTAATTTGATATCTCTTTTATATTATTTTTTACAATATTGTTTTTTCTTGTTCTAACTTTTACATGGTTTGCTTTTTCCTTTTGATCAATTCCAGCTCAACCACTGTGTTCGTTGCGTTTCGTGCCTCGAGCATTTGTCCTTGATGCGTCCCCTCCCATTCCTATCAATACGCCTATTGAAAGAATTCAGTCGAGTATGTTTGCTCGGTATGGGCGTGTTTCTCTCTTCACAATGTTGCATTTCATAACTTTCAGTCAAATTAGTTATCAAATCTTTTAGTTATTTATAATTTTTTCTAAAAAATGTTTTTCTCTAATATGTTATTAAGTTTAATTTTTTTTAAATAAATTTTTGTTGAGTGTTTTTGTCCTGTGGTGTGTATAATGTTTCTCTATGTTATAATTAATCTATATTGGTGTTTTTATTAGTTAATAAAATTTTCAATTTGTTATAGTTGCTGAATGATGACACGCATCTTATGTCGAAACGTATAAATAAAAGTTTTTATACTTTATACCTTTTTTTATTTCGACGAATGGGCTGCTAGTTACTTTGAAATATATATATATATATATATATATATATATATACGTTGGCATGTATATGCGATATTATCCATAATAGAAATGTTATAATAATTCGGTCAGTGACACGTAATCTATCATGTGTAAAAAGTCACTTTCTGTCTCGAACAAGCATCTTTGACACATTAAATTGAGAGCGTGATTCAAAACCCGTTTTCCGCAAGCAGTCGGGCATTAGATGATCGGTTGAGCAATGATATCCGGCACACTTCTGATATTACCAGATTTGCCCGCGGCCAAGCACCGTGTGATCTACTTCATGCCAAGCTAAAGATATATAGATAAACTTTTCAGAATGCACTTTTATCGCAATCAATATCGAATGCAGGCGCGTTTTCATGAAGCAAATATAAATCGAAGCAGGAATGCACGGCCGGAGATATGTGCCCTTTGCAAATGTCAACGGTTAAACGTAGTTAGTTAATCGAGCGATAAAGCAACTAGTTGGGTACGTCTCTAGAGGCAAATTGCTGACAGTTCATATTCTGTAAATTATCTTATATATAAAAATGGATCGCAAAATATGTTGGTAAACGCATAACTCAACACGTCTGGACCAATTTGTCTAATTCTTTTTTTAAAATGTTTGTTAAAGTCCAAGGATGGTTCTTGCTGCAAAAAAAAATCGAATAATTGTCGGTAAAACCCTAAAAATAGCTTTTTTCTTTTTCTCACAAAAATGTTTTCTAACTAAAACGTAGAATCAATTTGAGCTTTATTGCTATTATATAAAGTTCATATTAAATTACAACCACTCACTGAATACTCCTTCTAAATGATTATTCGGATTTTTATAAATCTTTCTGAAGTTTGTTAAGGTAATTTTTTAGGTTGTATGTGATTATAAAGTACTGGGATGTATGTGCTATATTGTAGAAATAAATCGATACAAATTCAAAAAACGACATGTCATTGTTTGTGTTGAAAACAAATGAAAACTATCATCTGCCAAAAATTTCAATTTACATTTGAGCTTAGAAAATATTAGAATATGTATAATAAATTTATGATTATGAATAAGAAAAATGAAATGTCTAAATTATTATTGCCGAAAAGCAGCTGAGATGTGCCAGAAATGAAAATAATATAAAATACAGTATATGTATGACAGATTGAATGATACACATATGAACAGGATATGACAAATTGATTCACTTAAAATATTAAATAAAGTATTAATCAGGGCCGGATCTACCTTTAATGCGATGCATGCGAAAAATACGAGCGCACGCCTTAGGGGGCGCCAACACAAGATTCGGATATTAAATTTTCAATATAGTTTTTTTTAATATATAATTTTTTTGCATCTGTTACTAATATTTCCACAATATTTTTAAAATTCGTAAACATTTTACTTCATAACAACAAATGAGAAAGTAACGATGACTACATACAATTCGGCGCTAACGATATCGATTAAGATGAGTTTAAGGCGCAATTTTGGATATCTTAAATAATAAAAAAATTAAATTAATTTAATCCAACATAAAGGACCAGTGTTATGTTATGGTAATGGTTATGTTATACCATTTAAAAGACTTCAATTTCCAATATATTGTGGAAATTGAGACTCATCATATTATTTAAAGAAATTCAACATTGAAATTCATTCATTATTGAAAAATTGTAGACGTGAGTACGTGGGTACAGAGCAACGTCTGTCGGGTCATCTAGTTAGTTATATAAAATTAATAAGAGCATTAAGATTTAAGTAAAAATTATGTTGAAAATAACAAAATATTTTTTGACAATCTTGTCTACCAATTCACCTGTCTATCAATTTACCTGTGTATCAATTTACCTGTCTACCAGTTAACCTATCGACAACAACAACTTATAATAATAAATTGTATTTTAAAGTAAAAACTAAGCCTTTTCTGCAAGGTCATAAATCTCAACTAAAATTATGATAAAATTCAATGACAGAACGCGGGATAAAGAATTATAAATTCTAAAATGACTATAAAAAATAGTTGGTATTGGTATTTTGCCTTGAGGCAAGTCACATGCTCTTCCCGATAATAAAATAATTTATAAGTGATTAAAAGTATTCCGAGTTGATTTATTATTTATTCCACCGAGTGGAGTATCTTTTAAAATCAAATTTTCAAAAATCAAGAATTTTTATAATTGAACCAGTTTCCGTAGGACTTTAATGTTTTAGAATGTTCATTAAAACCAAGTACTCTATCGTTATACCAAGTAAATTATCTAATTTTAATTTTAACGAACGTCAAAAATCTACTCATTTTTTCAAACTTTGATAAACTTTTGAAATTAAACTAATTGTCGTAAGGCCGTAATATTTCAGTAAGTTCTATAAGACCATAATATATATCATCAAAAAAAGTTCCATAAAAATCGGCTAAGAAAACGGTTTGGTAGATTCTCACCTAATCGGTATCATTCCCAACTAATATCTTTCGAACAGTTTTTGATTACTTAAAAACGATTCGGTAGTATGAGCTTAAATGTGGACGAAAAGTTTAACACCTAATTTCAAATTACAAAGAAACGGTTAGGCAGATCATCGCACAAACGATAGTTCTCATTGAGATACATCAAATGACTTTTAAATTTTTGAAATCGGTACAGGTGTTTTGAGAAAACGTCGATCAAAGGTCTAATTTTGACAAATTCCAAACAACGGTACTAATTATTGCAAATTTTGATTTTTTTTTAAAGTTAAGCAAGTTGTCGTAAGGCCGTAAGATTTTAGTATAATCTATAAGACTACCATAGTCTATCGTCAAAAAAAAATCATTTTATTACCGCCCGATCTTTACCAAAAACTAATCAGCACGATTCCCCACAATTTTAAAATTGATTTTGAATTGCAGGCTAAAACGTGGACAAAAAAAAAATCACTTCTTTGCGATTTACAAAGGAACGTTTCGGCCGATCGTAGCGCAAACCGATAGTCCTCATCGAGATACATCAAATGGTTTTTAAATTTTTAAAATCGGTCAAGCCGTTTTTGAGAAAACGTCGATTTACGGTAAAAAATCTTTTTGTATACACACACAATCACACACACATACTTTTCTCAAATTTGGTCTTATTCGATTCAGAATGGCTTGAAACGCCGAGAAAACATAAAATTAGCGAATCGGTTTTTTTGATGAAAATAAATTTCTTCTTCGGGAATGTAAATAGGGGTTGGTGATAAAAATTATCACTTAGAGGTATGAAAAATAGATAATTACTGATTCTCAGACGTACGAACTTTGTGACAAGGGAATTTTATATATGAGATATATATATATATATATATATATATATATATATATATATATCTTATATATAAAAATGAATCGCAAAATGTGTTGGTAAGCGCATAACTCAACAACGCCTAGACCAATTTGGCCAATTCTTTTTTTAAAATGTTTGTTGAAGTCCAAGGATGGTTCTTACGTCGAGAAAAAATCGAATAATTACCGGAAAAAAAAATAAAAACAGCCCTTTTCTTTTTCACATACAAACGTTTTCTAACTAAGACGTAGAATCAATTTGAGCTTTAATTTTTTTATAATGCGTAAATAAATAAGGTGAATTAGAGAATTTATAAAGGTAAACTGGTGGACAGGTAAATTGGAGGATATGTGAAATGGTAGAGAGAAGAACTGGTAGATAGACAAATATGTAGACAAATAAACAGGTTGACAGGTTAATTGGTAGACACGTAGAACGAGATGACAGGTAAATTTGTAGGTCGGTAAAATGATAGATTGATAAACAGGTTGATAGGTAAATTAGTAGACAAATTGTTAAACAAGTAAATTGTTCAACAGGTTAATTATTGAACATGTTAATTAGTAGACATTTATAATAAGATGACAGGTGAATTAGTTGACAGGTAAAATAGTGTATTGATAAACAGGTCGATAGGCAAACTGGTAGACAGGTAAATTGATACACAGGTAAATTGATAGACAGGTGAATTGGTAGACAAGTAAATTGATGAAAATGTAATTTGTTGAATAGCTGGTGTTCAGGTAAATTGAAGGATAGGTAGACATGACAGATAAACTGGTAAATAGACAATTAACAAGACGGATAAACAGGTTGACAGGTAAATTGGTAGACATGTAAAACGGGTTGATAGGTAAATAGGTTGACAGGTAAATTGGTAGGTCGGTAACATGGTAAATGGATTAACAAGTTTATAGGTAAATTCGTAGACAAATTGTTGAATAGGTAAATTGTTGAACAGATAGTAGTAACGTTAAACTAAATGTAACAAGTACACATCTTTGTTCAACTTTTTAATTTAAAGTAAATCACGGCAAAGCGTGAAGGGTACAGCTAGTTTATATATATATATATATACTAGCTGACCCGACAGACGTTGTTCTGTACCCACGTCTACAATTTTTCAATATTTCATACCAATATTTACTGCTTAGTTAAAAATAATAATTACTGTTTTTTGAATTACTATTTACACCAATATATGAGTGATGTTGAATGTAGAACTGTTTCTAATAAAATGATTGTTCTCAATTCCCACAGTTAACACTTTAATTATTCATTTAACAAATATTAAAAAATGTTCAATAAAATTGTATATTAAAAATTATACACTGCGATTTATAGAACAAATTTATTTCCAATAGCTCAATTTATTTTATTGCATTTAAGGGTTATATAGTATTTTTAGTCATACCTGTAGATGTGGATGTATAAATGAATGATTTTTTGTTTATTCACGACTAAAACATTGATTTTCCAAATTTATCACACTAAAAATGATCGTCTGCCTTTGTGATTTATGGTCATTGCATAAGATACACGTGTTGAAAATTGAAATCTTTTAAGAAGTACAACAAATTCAGGCAGAATTTGATATATAGCTGATAATAGCTTGATAATAATAATTACTGTTTTTTGAATTACTATTTACACCAATATATGAGTGATGTTGAATGTAGAACTGTTTCTAATAAAATGATTGTTCTCAATTCCCACAGTTAACACTTTAATTATTCATTTAACAAATATTAAAAAATGTTCAATAAAATTGTATATTAAAAACTATACACTGCGATTTATAGAACAAATTTATTTCCAATAGCTCAATTTATTTTATTGCATTTAAGGGTTATATAGTATTTTTAGTCATACCTGTAGATGTGGATGTATAAATGAATGATTTTTTGTTTATTCACGACTGAAACATTGATTTTCCAAATTTATCACACTAAAAATGATCGTCTGCCTTTGTGATTTATGGTCATAGCATAAGATACACGTGTTGAAAATTGAAATCTTTTAAGAAGTACAACAAATTCAGACAGAATTTGATATATAGCATTCGCGGCAAAGGTGCAATACCACCTTTTATTTTTCTACCCAAAATAATTGCTTCAATAATGTTGCCTATAATTTTTATAATTTTGTACCATATTTTAACTGGCTTTTAGTAATTTTAATATCTAAATTACATTTTTTCTCCAATAAATCAATATACATTATTGCTTAAGTTTATATTTGAAGTGAGTTAATTTGTCAAATCCTGTTCACATGTGCTCTATTCAACGTACGACCAACAAAATTATTGCTCTGTGAATTTTTTTACTGTGCTCCAATTTACTTGATATTTTGGAAATAGGCTAATATTAATCTTAAATTCAATGTTTTTAACAATTTGCACTCCGTCACCATCCACAGCATTAATTGGATTGTTACTCTTTTATTTTTGATTTTATCAAAACTTGTAATACACTATTTTAAAGGTGATTAAATGAGCTACAACTTTCTCTATCATTAATTTTACCGTAACTTCTCTTATTGTGAAACTGCGAAGGGTCAAAGGGCACAAAAGACCTCTAGTTGGACAGCCGCCCACTCCTTAATTAATCATACATCTATCAATATTTGTTTACGGAAAAATAATAAACAACAATAATTAGTCAGAAAAATACCTCGAATTTTCATATATATATATATATATATATATATATATATATATATATACTTTTATAAGTATTCTTTCAGAGGTATTATGATGAGAAATTGGTTGTTTTATTTAAATGTTTTTTTTTCATGAAATCATGAGTTTTTTGAGAATCATTTGTACTAAAGTTGTGGCATTTTCTAGAATCCATCAAGATCTCTTAAACCAAGTTAATTCTAGATGGAATACGATTATTTTTAATTTTGGTGGATATGGCACTCAAACTATTTGATTTGAATGAAAAAAAAAACATTGTATGCGTCCTTTATCTGCATGATAGCTCACTCATTTTACACGCAGAAGTACTCATTTTAAAGCTTATTTTGAGCACTATAAAAACCCATTTTCATATCTAGCCTAACAATGTTCCTGAAACACTATAAAATAGCGATTTATTAAGATTTTAATTGATATAATTTTGTTCATTACATGATTTTCGTTAAAATGTATATTTTTGAAGATATTAGCAAAAAATGATGAAAAACGCAAAAAAGAAACAAATATTCAGTAGCCAATAACTTGAAAAGTATTTGCTTTTTTGAATAACATTATTGAACATTTTTCTCTTATAATTAGTTCTTTTATCGATACCCAACGTTATTTTGAAAAAAGTAAAATTACACCACTGAAAAGAAATGTCATCCACCCGAGAAGTTTTCACTTCTGAAGAGTAAGATGAACCTAGTTCCAAAATTCCAAACGAATTGGAAAACAGTAAAAAAAGTTCAGACCGAAAGCGCTCCATTGTGTAAATATTCCGTACCCAAAGACAAACACATGAATTTTTGACACAATGAAATTTCTAAATATTTTTTTTTGTATTGTGACTTAGTATAGTAAGGCAAAACGACCGCAAATTGAATATTTTTGAGCGCAATCACTTATGGCTTGTCTCCTTTGCATGAATTCGTAAGGCGAATCTGTTCGTAAAGTGCGCAAACAAAATTATTGCAAGCAAAAGCAAACCACGCGTACGTTGAGAACACGATTCGCCGTGCGCGTCAGTCGCATGCGCAGACTGTCAGACGCATGTTAAATTATTTGCAACTTATATTATTTTAATTATGGCACATCTCAGCTGCTTTTCGACAATAATAATGTAGACATTACATTTTGTTTATTTTTAATCATGAATTTATTATATTTTAATATTGCCTTAGCCTATAAGTGAATAGAAATGTTTGGCAAATGACAGTTGTCATTTGTTTTTAATGTCAAACCATGCCTTAAATATTTTAAAGGTCAAACAAAGACAAGCGGTTTTTTGTATTTTTTTTCATTTATTTCTACAATCTAACTATATTTCTATGAATCAAAACATTCTAGAAAATTTCCCGAACAAATTTCAGGAAGATTCATGAAAATCCGAATTATAGTTTAGGAGGATTAATGAAACTTACATTGTTACAGAAGAATGTTATATATAAGATATATATATATATATATATATATATATATATATATATATATTATATATATATATATATATATATATATATATATATATATATATGTTAAAGAAGTTAGTTTTGAGAAATATGAGTAAGTTCTTCAAGGGCATACATCAAATAAAAGGCAAAGATTGAGAAGTTAATCTTTAATTTTTCCAAACGTTTCGACATAGTATTTTATGTCATCATCAGTGGATCTACAGAATGAATATTGAAAAATTAATATAAACTAGGAAAAAATGACAGAAATTGGAAAAAGAACTATAGATATAAGTAATATAATTATAACAATAACAATTATACTTAACAGATAGATAAACAAGAGAAATGAAAAGTAAAAAGAAATATATACAAACATACAAAAGCGTAATATATATACAAAAATATACGCACAAACAAACATGTATATATGATATACATGTACAAACACGTACACATATACATATATACATACGAATAATACGTATATATAAACATATACATACGGACATGTACATATGTATATATACACATATATACATACATACACATACATATATACATATATACATACATACACACACACACACACACACACATATATATATATATATATATATATATATATATATATATATACATATACATACATATGTAATACAGACACATACATATATATAGACAATAAAGCTAACTTACATAAATATGGTCTTACATCAGTAGCGCAAGGAACATAATTTTGCACTATCATATATACACTAACTTGTTTTTTATATTATTTTGTTGAACAGAGCATAGCAAAATATTTGTGAAATATATAATATATTTTGCACAGAAAACGTAGTTTATGTAACCGAGCCCGAGGCTGTAATAAAATGTGTTTAAAAATTATTTGAAGAGACCGTTTGAGGGAATAGTTGGCGGGTTTTTTACAATCAGTGTTTCGAAGTATGGGTGAGAGGCTAAGAATCAAAGTTTGGGATCGGACCGCGTAAGGGTAGGTTTACAGGTTCGGAATTACGCAGGTTAAGAGGAAACAAATTTGGAAATATTATTAAGTATCACCTGATAATTTTCACAGAATAAGGAGGCATCATGGCGTTTATTAACACAAGATTTGGAAATGATGATTAGACAAGATTCAGCAAATCTTCTCTGAATAATGTTTCGTTCGTGATAAAGTATACTAGCGTTATAAACGTCAAAAGAATGTTTAAAATTTTTTATATGTTCTGTTATCATGGTTTGATTTTGTCGTGGGTTTTTAGAGTTATTATCATGTTGTTTTAGTCGTTTTATTAAATTTTGTCTAGTTTCACCTATGTAAATGGAATCACAATCATTTCATTTCAATTTATAAACAATATTTGATGTGCGTTCCAAACTAGTGTGTGATTTGAGGTTGGAAAAAAGGGAGCTAAGGGTTAAGTCTATGTTACAAATTAATCTTAAGTCGACCTTGTGGAACAATTTTTTCCAAATGGGAAAGAGTTCTTTGATAAACGGGAGACAAACATTACCAATAAAGTTATTGCCTTTGGGGATTTTAGTGGAAGAAGAAGAGGTATTATTGTTATTATTGAGAAATTTGAGTCTATTGTACGTGACAGAGTTTATGAGATTAGGAGGATAAGAGTTATTGATAAGTGTTGTGTGGATTTACGTTAAATTAGCAGACCAAAATTGTTTGTCCGAGAGAAGTATGGCGTGGTCAACTAAATTAATTATATTACCTATTTTCATGCTAGATGAGTGATAGGAATGAAAATTTAAATACCTGCCTGACCAAGTAGGATTTTGGTACCAATTTGTGATGATACGGTTATCTAAGGTTTTTATAATTTTGACGTCAAGAAAGCTGATGGAATTGTTCTGTTCTTTTTCGAAAGTGAATGAGAGATGTTCATTGAAAGAGTTGAAATTGTGGAGTAAAAGTTCAAAGTTTTTAACTGGCACACAAGTAAAAATGTCATCTACGTACCTGTAATAGAATTGAAGATCTAATTTGCAAGAATTAAACACTTTGGTCTCTAAATATTGTAAAGATAACTCAGCGAGTGCTGGAGATATAGAAGAACCCATAGGTGTGCCAAAAATTTGGTAATAGAAACGGTCGTTGAATTCAAAATATGTGTTGGAAATTATAAATTTTATTGACTCAAGAAACCAGTGTAATGAAATAGTTGTATGACATAAAATTTCGTCCCATCTAGCTGTGATAGCGTCTAAAATTAATTGTAGGGGAACGTTAGTGAACAGGGATACCACGTCTAGACTCACTAGTAAAGAATTATCAGGAAGTACAATATCACGGAGTTTATTAACCAATTCAAAGGAGTTTTTTACAAAAAAGGGGGACTTAACAGTGACTGAAGAAAGTATGGTGTTGAGAAATTTGGAGAATTTTGAGAGCGGGGAGTTCAAGTCAGCAACGATTGGTCTGAAAGGTACGTTAGGTTTATGTATTTTGGGTAGTCCGTAAAGTTTGGGGTTATACGGATGTAGGTTTTTGAGGCTAAGCACAATTTCTGGAGAAATTTGATTTTTTGAGACTAAAACGCTGATGAATTTGTGAAAAGAACGGTTTATACGTTCTGTAGAATCTGAGATAACTGGGGAGTAAGTTTTTGTGTCAGTAACTAGCGCGGAAACTTTTTCTAAATAAGATGATTTTTTTAAAATCACTGTTATGTTACCTTTGTCGGCTCTAGTGATTAGAATGTCGGGGTTTTCTTCTAAGAAAATTTTACAGGCTTTAATATCTCTAAGAATACCTAAACAGTCGATTTTTTTGAATTAAAAGATTTAATGAAGGAGAGAAAGTTTTTGCAGAAAATTGAACGGGTATTTGTTTTTATTTCAGGGTCTTTTATGTTGTAGAGGCCTGATTCTAAACTGGTAAGCACTTTAATAAAATTTAGGTTATGAGAGTTATTCGGGATTGCAAAATTTGGACCTAGAGCAAAGATGTAAAGAAGTCTCTCAGGAATCGTAACGTCCGAAAGATTTTTTAGCCATTTGTTGATGAGTGAGTCGCTTAAGATTATTTTGGACGAATTAATTCTGGATTGTAAAAGCTTGTTGAATTTGTTAGTGTAAGAGTTTTTTGATTTGTTATAGACATGTTTATTACGAATAGATTCAAATTCCGTGAAACTTTCAAGAATCTCCGCTTCAACAGTATAAGCCAACCAAGAGAATGTTTTATTAATGGCAAGTTTCAAGTTATTGGTGTTGCGAATACAATTTTTAATTTCTAATGAAAGGAGATGTAAGCTTAAACGAGAGAACTTGCTATTGAGTGAAGTGCTCAAATGGTTGAATTTTGTAGTATTGAGACGGTAAAAATTTGGTATGATACCTTCTTTTCTGCATCTTATCAGGAAAATTTGTTTGTACATGTTGATGGATAATTTCAAATTTAATTTCGCAATTTGTTTAAATTCAGATAGGATGTACGATCCATAACATTTTTTAATAAAAGAGTAAAAAGTTAGATTATGGCGGAGGTCATTGGAGGTGTTTAGACCGTGTTTAGGATTATTGGATGAATCTTGTCTAATCAGCATTTCCAAATCTTGTGTTAATAAACGCCATGATGCCTCCTTACTCTGTGAAAATTATCAGGTAATACTTAATAATATTTCCAAATTTGTTTCCTCTTAACCTGCGTAATTCCGAACCTGTAAACCTACCCTTACGCGGTCCGATCTCGAACTTTGATTCTTAGCCTCTCACCCATACTTCAAAACACTGATTGTAAAAAACCCGCCAACTATTCCCTCAAACGGTCTCTTCAAATAATTTTTAAACACATTTTATTACAGCCTCGGGCTCGGTCACATAAACTACGTTCTCTGTGCAAAATATATTATATATTTTACAAATATTTTGCTATGCTCTGTTCAACAAAATAATATAAAAAAACAAGTTAGTGTATATATGATAGTGCAAAATTATGTTCCTTGCGCTAGCTACTGATGTAAGACCATATTTATGTAAGTTAGCTTCATTGTCTATATATGTGTATGTGTCTGTATTACATATGTATGTATATGTATAATATACATATACATACATATGTAATACAGACACATACACATATATAGACAATGAAGCTAACTTACATAAATATGGTCTTACATCAGTAGCTAGCGCAAGGAACATAATTATATACATACGTATATATACATACATGTATACATACGTATATACATACATACACACACACATATATATATATATATATTACTTTTTGACTTTTTTCTGAAAGCAGTTTAATCTTTTTGAATTCGTCAAAAAGTGTTAATAAAAGATCAGATCACAATATCATTCATGACTCATATTTAAATTTTTTAAACCTGATTAAAAATAATTAATCCTAATAGTTTTTGAATATGTGTATATATATACATGTATATACGTTATAATATATGTACATCCATATATATGCTTATGTGTATGTTTTTGGGTATACACTATACACATACACTTGCATATGTGTTCATGTGTATAATTGTGGATACATTAATATATAGATATGTGCATATGTATGTATGAGTATGTAGGTGTGCATATACATGTTCATGTATGTATGTATATATATATATATATACATATATATATATATACATAATATTTCTCAACATTTACTAAAGCAATATTTTTCCTTTTTTCGTAAATTACCAAACAAGAGCCATAAAAAATCATTTTTGCCAAGAGTTCCGTGCTTTGTCCTTTACATCTGGCAGACAGAAATCCATATCAGTGTGTTTAAGTCTTGTGTAGTCGTAACATCTACAAATATCTTCCAAAAAAATCGAGTGTTTTTAACAAAAAAATATTAGTGATATGGATATATAAATTATTACAGGTAAATAATTTTTGCTTCTCAATTTTATATAAAACCTTTTTTAGTTAAGTCTTATTACTATCTATCCGGTACATAATCCATTCCTTTATAACAAAATTTTTTTCTACTTAATCTGTATTGACCATTGTTAATTAATGTTAATCAGTATTTTAAAAAACATTGTATTTGACAGAATAAACCTGATGATGGAACGTACCTAGTTCCGAAACGTCGTATTAAACATCTTCAAAAAACAAATTGTTTTTTATTATTGGATTTACTGTTCGGAAAAGAAACAATCAATATATTGAAAAAATCCAGGACTTATCTATTGAATATACTCCAGAACACAATGGGACGAAACTTCTTTCAATCACTGTCAAACACTTCAGACCACAAGCACCACACTCTGATGAAAACATTTTCAAAACTCAATATTAAATATGCAAAAGCCATCAACAAAAAAATATTTTTATTACGATGTAAAAATGAATGGATTATACCGAATTTCATAACTAATATTATCAACCAACAGTTTTTACAAACAACTTCAAATATATATAAAATTGAGCGGCAAATATCATACTTACAAAATTCAGTACTTAAATTAGAAATAAAAAATTCTTTTATTGACATAAAAAATAAAAAAACACGAATAGATCAGATAATAAATACACTCCGAGAAACAATAGATAAAAATACTTTTAATAAATTTTTAGAATTCGAAAATAAAAAATACGATAAACACTTTCATATTATTAAAAATAAACAAATACAGAAATTGAAAAATCTTATACAAATTCGAGATAAAAATTATCCATTTCATGTTTCTAAATTTTCGATAGACAAATGGCTAATAAATAAAACCAATATAGTCATTCCAGAAAATATCCAATACATTTTAGCACTCGGTCCAAAATTCAATTACGCACCTAGTAAATACAGAAATAATGACTTCATAAAAATTTTAAGTAACATAGAATACAATATCAGGAACATTGAGACTGACAAGCAAAATCGAATCAGGTCAAAACTATGTGAAAAACTAGTTAAACAATTAAAAAAAGTTGATAAGAGTTTCCAACATATTCATCTTAAAAGACTACACAAAGATATAGCGGAGACCAAATTATTCATTAAATCTAATAATATAATTGTTTGTCCAGCAGATAAAGGCAATATGACGGTAATTCTTGACAAAGAATTTTATACTAACACTACATTACGAATGCTAAAAGATGATACTACTTACAAAATCATTACAAATGATCCAACACAACAGTTTTCTAGACAATCAATTAAATTAATTAATGAATTAAAAAATAAAAAATTCATTTCTGACAAATTTGCCTATAATTTAAAAGTACAACATCCTATTTCCCCAAAAATGTATTGTCTCCCCAAAGTCCACAAACCTGAATGCTCCTTTAGACCCATTGTATCCTACGTTGGCTCCCCATTCTATAATATCGCTAAACACATTGCTAATATTTTAAAAAATGTCACAATTTCCTCTCCTCACTATGTAAAGAACTCTTACCAATTTGTGGATCTAATCAAAGACCGAAACATTACGGACGATCAAATTTTGCTAAGCCTTGATGTAATTAACCTTTTCACATGTGTTCCCCATGATTTAATACTTGATTCAATTGAAAAACGCTGGCCCACTATTTGTAACTACACCGACTTGCCCATAACCACTTTCAAACACATCATTAACACTGTCCTGAATTGCTCTTATTTTAATTGTTTCAATAATTTTTATCTACAAATCAAAGGTACTGCTATGGGTTGCCCATTATCCCCTGGCATCATAGACCTAGTTTTACAAACCCTTGAAATTTCCGTTTTCTCCACATTAAATTTCCAAATATATTTTTACGTTAGATATGTAGATGACACTTTTTTTATAATAGACAAAGAACAATCAGATATAATAATCGATACCTTTAACAATTACAATAAGAGCATTCAGTTCACACATGAAACACAAATCGACAACAAATTAAACTTTTTAGACGTGACTGTACACAAAATTGACAACATTATTTGCACAAATTGGTACAGAAAAACTACATGGTCCGGGAGATACCTTCATTACGCGTCATATTGTCCCAAAAATTATAAAGTCAATACAATCATTTCTTTGATAGACCACGCAATCATGTTGTCTCACTCTTCTTTTCATACCCAAAACACAACATTAGTAACTAAAACTTTATTAGAAAACGGATATCCCCTCACCCTCATCAATTCCATTACCAATAAAAGACTTTCCTATCATAAAAGTAACAATTATCAATCCATCTCCAAGTTATTCCAAGACAACAATATTAAACCAACTTTTCACAGCATGCCTTACATTGAAGGCTTATTTGATTATTTTGCCAAATTACTCAAAGAAGAAAATATTTTCATTTCAGGAACAGCTCTATATTCTTTTAAAGAAATGTTTTCAAAAATTAAATCCACCACCCCTCCTAAATTCAATACTAACATAGTTTATTCCATCCCTTGCAAAAATTGTCAAAAACAATACATTGGCCAAACATCACAGTACATTCATAAGAGAATGAGACAACATGAATTAAGCGTCACTCATCATAAAAGCCGAAATTTCCAAAGTACTCTTGTTCAGCATTCCATCGAAAACTCACATAATTTCACCTTTGAACCCAATATTTTATATAGAGAGGATTGTACTTTTAAAAGACTTTTTTCTGAAAGCAGTTTAATCTTTTTGAATTCGTCAAAAAGTGTTAATAAAAGATCAGATCACAATATCATTCATGACTCATATTTAAATTTTTTAAACCTGATTAAAAATAATTAATCCTAATAGTTTTTGAATATGTGTATATATATACATGTATATACGTTATAATATATGTACATCCATATATATGCTTATGTGTATGTTTTTGGGTATACACTATACACATACACTTGCATATGTGTTCATGTGTATAATTGTGGATACATTAATATATAGATATGTGCATATGTATGTATGAGTATGTAGGTGTGCATATACATGTTCATGTATGTATGTATATATATATATATATATATATATATATATATATACATAATAAACATTTACTAAAGCAATATTTTTCCTTTTTTCGTAAATTACCAAACAAGAGCCATAAAAAATCATTTTTGCCAAGAGTTCCGTGCTTTGTCCTTTACATCTGGCAGACAGAAATCCATATCAGTGTGTTTAAGTCTTGTGTAGTCGTAACATCTACAAATATCTTCCAAAAAAATCGAGTGTTTTTAACAAAAAAATATTAGTGATATGGATATATAAATTATTACAGGTAAATAATTTTTGCTTCTCAATTTTATATAAAACCTTTTTTAGTTAAGTCTTATTACTATCTATCCGGTACATAATCCATTCCTTTATAACAAAATTTTTTTCTAATTAATCTGTATTGACCATTGTTAATTAATGTTAATCAGTATTTTAAAAAACATTGTATTTGACAGAATAAACCTGATGATGGAACGTACCTAGTTCCGAAACGTCGTATTAAACATCTTCAAAAAACAAATTGTTTTTTATTATTGGATTTACTGTTCGGAAAAGAAACAATCAATATATTGAAAAAATCCAGGACTTATCTATTGAATATACTCCAGAACACAATGGGACGAAACTTCTTTCAATCACTGTCAAACACTTCAGACCACAAGCACCACACTCTGATGAAAACATTTTCAAAACTCAATATTAAATATGCAAAAGCCATCAACAAAAAAATATTTTTATTACGATGTAAAAATGAATGGATTATACCGAATTTCATAACTAATATTATCAACCAACAGTTTTTACAAACAACTTCAAATATATATAAAATTGAGCGGCAAATATCATACTTACAAAATTCAGTACTTAAATTAGAAATAAAAAATTCTTTTATTGACATAAAAAATAAAAAAACACGAATAGATCAGATAATAAATACACTCCGAGAAACAATAGATAAAAATACTTTTAATAAATTTTTAGAATTCGAAAATAAAAAATACGATAAACACTTTCATATTATTAAAAATAAACAAATACAGAAATTGAAAAATCTTATACAAATTCGAGATAAAAATTATCCATTTCATGTTTCTAAATTTTCGATAGACAAATGGCTAATAAATAAAACCAATATAGTCATTCCAGAAAATATCCAATACATTTTAGCACTCGGTCCAAAATTCAATTACGCACCTAGTAAATACAGAAATAATGACTTCATAAAAATTTTAAGTAACATAGAATACAATATCAGGAACATTGAGACTGACAAGCAAAATCGAATCAGGTCAAAACTATGTGAAAAACTAGTTAAACAATTAAAAAAAGTTGATAAGAGTTTCCAACATATTCATCTTAAAAGACTACACAAAGATATAGCGGAGACCAAATTATTCATTAAATCTAATAATATAATTGTTTGTCCAGCAGATAAAGGCAATATGACGGTAATTCTTGACAAAGAATTTTATACTAACACTACATTACGAATGCTAAAAGATGATACTACTTACAAAATCATTACAAATGATCCAACACAACAGTTTTCTAGACAATCAATTAAATTAATTAATGAATTAAAAAATAAAAAATTCATTTCTGACAAATTTGCCTATAATTTAAAAGTACAACATCCTATTTCCCCAAAAATGTATTGTCTCCCCAAAGTCCACAAACCTGAATGCTCCTTTAGACCCATTGTATCCTACGTTGGCTCCCCATTCTATAATATCGCTAAACACATTGCTAATATTTTAAAAAATGTCACAATTTCCTCTCCTCACTATGTAAAGAACTCTTACCAATTTGTGGATCTAATCAAAGACCGAAACATTACGGACGATCAAATTTTTCTAAGCCTTGATGTAATTAACCTTTTCACATGTGTTCCCCATGATTTAATACTTGATTCAATTGAAAAACGCTGGCCCACTATTTGTAACTACACCGACTTGCCCATAACCACTTTCAAACACATCATTAACACTGTCCTGAATTGCTCTTATTTTAATTGTTTCAATAATTTTTATCTACAAATCAAAGGTACTGCTATGGGTTGCCCATTATCCCCTGGCATCATAGACCTAGTTTTACAAACCCTTGAAATTTCCGTTTTCTCCACATTAAATTTCCAAATATATTTTTACGTTAGATATGTAGATGACACTTTTTTTATAATAGACAAAGAACAATCAGATATAATAATCGATACCTTTAACAATTACAATAAGAGCATTCAGTTCACACATGAAACACAAATCGACAACAAATTAAACTTTTTAGACGTGACTGTACACAAAATTGACAACATTATTTGCACAAATTGGTACAGAAAAACTACATGGTCCGGGAGATACCTTCATTACGCGTCATATTGTCCCAAAAATTATAAAGTCAATACAATCATTTCTTTGATAGACCACGCAATCATGTTGTCTCACTCTTCTTTTCATACCCAAAACACAACATTAGTAACTAAAACTTTATTAGAAAACGGATATCCCCTCACCCTCATCAATTCCATTACCAATAAAAGACTTTCCTATCATAAAAGTAACAATTATCAATCCATCTCCAAGTTATTCCAAGACAACAATATTAAACCAACTTTTCACAGCATGCCTTACATTGAAGGCTTATTTGATTATTTTGCCAAATTACTCAAAGAAGAAAATATTTTCATTTCAGGAACAGCTCTATATTCTTTTAAAGAAATGTTTTCAAAAATTAAATCCACCACCCCTCCTAAATTCAATACTAACATAGTTTATTCCATCCCTTGCAAAAATTGTCAAAAACAATACATTGGCCAAACATCACAGTACATTCATAAGAGAATGAGACAACATGAATTAAGCGTCACTCATCATAAAAGCCGAAATTTCCAAAGTACTCTTGTTCAGCATTCCATCGAAAACTCACATAATTTCACCTTTGAACCCAATATTTTATATAGAGAGGATTGTACTTTTAAAAGACTTTTTTCTGAAAGCAGTTTAATCTTTTTGAATTCGTCAAAAAGTGTTAATAAAAGATCAGATCACAATATCATTCATGACTCATATTTAAATTTTTTAAACCTGATTAAAAATAATTAATCCTAATAGTTTTTGAATATGTGTATATATATACATGTATATACGTTATAATATATGTACATCCATATATATGCTTATGTGTATGTTTTTGGGTATACACTATACACATACACTTGCATATGTGTTCATGTGTATAATTGTGGATACATTAATATATAGATATGTGCATATGTATGTATGAGTATGTAGGTGTGCATATACATGTTCATGTATGTATGTATATATATATATATATATACATATATATATATATATACATAATATTTCTCAACATTTACTAAAGCAATATTTTTCCTTTTTTCGTAAATTACCAAACAAGAGCCATAAAAAATCATTTTTGCCAAGAGTTCCGTGCTTTGTCCTTTACATCTGGCAGACAGAAATCCATATCAGTGTGTTTAAGTCTTGTGTAGTCGTAACATCTACAAATATCTTCCAAAAAAATCGAGTGTTTTTAACAAAAAAATATTAGTGATATGGATATATAAATTATTACAGGTAAATAATTTTTGCTTCTCAATTTTATATAAAACCTTTTTTAGTTAAGTCTTATTACTATCTATCCGGTACATAATCCATTCCTTTATAAAAAAATTTTTTTCTACTTAATCTGTATTGACCATTGTTAATTAATGTTAATCAGTATTTTAAAAAACATTGTATTTGACAGAATAAACCTGATGATGGAACGTACCTAGTTCCGAAACGTCGTATTAAACATCTTCAAAAAACAAATTGTTTTTTATTATTGGATTTACTGTTCGGAAAAGAAACAATCAATATATTGAAAAAATCCAGGACTTATCTATTGAATATATATATATATATACATTGTATATATATATATATATATATATATATATATATATATATATATGTGTGTGTATGTATGTATATACGTATGTGTATGTATGCATATATGTGTATATATACATATGTACATGTCCGTATGTATATGTTTATATATACGTATTATTCGTATGTATATATGTATATGTGTACCTGTTTGTACATGTATATTATATAGACATGTTTGTTTGTACGCTTTTGTATGTTTGTATATATTTCTTTTTACTTATCATTTTTCTTGTTTATCTATCTGTTAAGTATAATTGTTATTGTTATAATTAGATTACTTATATCTATAGTTTTTTTCCCAATTTCTATCATTTTTTCCTAGTTTATATTAATTTTTCAATATTCATTCTGTAGATCCACTGATGATGACATAAAATACTATGTCGAAACGTTTGAAAAAATTAAAGATTAACTTCTAAATCTTTGCCTTTTATTTGATGTATGCCCTTGAAGAACTTACTCATATTTCTCAACATCAAAACTAACTTCTTTAACATATGAAATCCTGGGCTGGAAACAGGACTTTTACTACTACTCTTCTATGATATAGAGCAGGACTTTACTACGCTTGCTTTCAAGACACATTCTTTTTGTAACATTTTATGTTCTTTTATTTTACTCAATTTTGGTTTATATACTGTTGTGCACCCCTGGGCTGTCAACAAATATGTTGTGGATCTTTTGCCAACAATTATGTTGAGTCACCAACGATGTCAACAATTAAAATTAGGTTCTTCTGCTGCTATCATAAACTTTACTACTGTGGAATATTTAATCAAACATCTGAAGGCTTTTATTAATTTTTATTTAATTCATTACTTGGTTACACTTAATACACAATTGATATTTTAAGATAAGAGTGATGTGAACTGTTTGGCAAGTAAGTGATGAATGAACACCGTTTGGTCGTCCTCCGGCTTTTTATAATCTCTGATGATGACGCAATCATCCTTCTAGAAATATACGTTAGGAATGATTCATTGGTATTTATTTGAAACGCAATTTGTGGTTACAGACCGTTGTTGACTTGCACGTGCGTGCTTACAATGTTGCTTATCTCTAATACAATCTATGAGCTGTGAGTTAGCAACGTAATGCGTCTTTCATATTGATTGTTATATCGAATTTATAATATTATTTATAACTATTGTAAAGGGTGAATACCACAACAATACTTACATGCATGTATTCTTTGTATATATATATGGTTGTACTTTTATGTGTTACATAATTAAGTTTTTACTTTTATTTCATTTTCAAGTTTTATGTGTATTTGTGTGTGTGTGTGTTTTAAGGTTATGTATGTATATATATATGCATATAATTGTGTATATATATATATATGGTTTTGTATATGTTTATATACGTTTGTGTGTATATATATATATAATTATATTAATTACATTTTAATATAACCTCTGTATTTCTGTACCCCTCTGATATTTTTACACCTTACTTGCCATTTCTCTTTTAACGTTTTTTTTTTTTTGGTTTATGTTTTTCTGTACGCGCTGACATATTTACACAATACTTGTCCTTTTTCCTTTATCGTCTCGTTGAGTTCGATTTTTTTTTTCGTTTCCCTTATCCTCCTCTTTCTCTCACATTATGAAACCCACAGAGTCCAAACCCAATAATCCTAAACACGGTCTTAACACCTCTAATGACCTTTGCCATAAACCAACTTTTTACTCTTTTATTAAAAAATGTTATGGATCGTACATCCTATCTGAATTTAAACAAATCGCGAAATTAAATTTGAAATTATCCACCAACATTAACAAACAAATTTTCCTGATAAGATGCAGAAAAGAAGGTATCATACCAAATTTTCACCGTCTCAATACTACAAAATTCAACCATTTGAGCAATTCACTCAATAACAAGTTCTCTCGTTTAAGCTTACATCTCCTTTCATTAGAAATTAAAAATTGTATCCGCAACACCAATAACTTGAAACTTGCCATTAATAAAACATACTCTTGGTTGGCTTATACTGTTGAAGCAGAGATTCTTGAAAGTTTCACGGAATTTGAATCTATTCGTAATAAACATGTCTATAACAAATCAAAAAACTCTTACACTAACAAATTCAACAAACTTTTACAATCCAGAATTAATTCGTCTAAAATAACCTTAAGCGACTCACTCATCAACAAATGGCTATAAAATCTTTCGGACGTTACGATTCCTGAGAGACTTCTTTACATCTTTGCTCTAGGTCCAAATTTTGCAATCCCGAATAACTCTCACAACCTAAATTTTATTAAAGTGCTTACCAGTTTAGAATCAGGCCTCTACAACATAAAAGACCCTGAAATAAAAACAAATACCCGTTCAATTTTCTGCAAAAACTTTCTCTCCTTCATTAAATCTTTTAATTAAAAAAAATCGACTGTTTAGATATTCTTAGAGATATTAAAGCCTGTAAAATTTTCTTAAAAAAAAACCCCGACATTCTAATCACTAGAGCCGACAAAGGGAACATAACAGTGATCTTAAATAAATCATCTTATTTAGAAAAAGTTGCCGCGCTAGTTACTGACACAAAAACTTACTCCCCAGTTATCTCAGATCCTACAGAACGTATAAACCGTTCTTTTCATAAATTCATCAGCGTTTTAGTCTCAAAAAATCAAATTTCTCCAGAAATTGTGCTTAGCCTCAAAAACCTACATCCGTATAACCCCAAACTTTACGGACTACCCAAAATACATAAACCTAACGTACCTTTCAGACCAATCGTTGCTGACTTGAACTTCCCGCTCTCAAAATTCTCCAAATTTCTCAACACCATACTTTCTTCAGTCACTGTTAAGTCCCCCTTTTTTGTAAAAAACTCCTTTGAATTGGTTAATAAACTCCGTGATATTGTACTTCCTGATAATTCTTTACTAGTGAGTCTAGACGTGGTATCCCTCTTCACTAACGTTCCCCTACAATTAATTTTAGACGTTATCACAGCTAGATGGGACGAAATTTCATGTCATACAACTATTTCATTACACTGGTTTCTTGAGTCAATAAAATTTATAATTTCCAACACATATTTTGAATTCAACGACCGTTTCTATTACCAAATTTTTGGCACACCTATGGGTTCTTCTATTCTCGTATCTCCAGCACTCGCTGAGTTATCTTTACAATATTTAGAGACCAAAGTGTTTAATTCTTGCAAATTAGATCTTCAATTCTATTACAGGTACGTAGATGACATTTTTACTTGTGTGCCAGTTAAAAACTTTTACTCCACAATTTCAACTCTTTCAATGAACATCTCTCATTCACTTTCGAAAAAGAACAGAACAATTCCATCAGCTTTCTTGACGTCAAAATTATAAAAACCTTAGATAACCGTATCATCACAAATTCGTACCAAAAACCTACTTGGTCGGGCAGGTATTTAAATTTTCATTCCTATCACCCATCTAGCATGAAAATAGGTACTATAATTAATTTAGTTGACCACGCCATACTTTTCTCGGACAAACAATTTTGGTCTGCTAATTTATCGTTAATCCACACAACACTTATTAATAACTCTTATCCTCCTAATCTCATAAACTCTGTCACGTACAATAGACTCAAATTTCTCAATAATAACAATAATACCTCATCTTTTTCCACCAAAATCCCCAAAGACAATAACTTTATTGGTAATGTTTGTCTCCCGTTTATCAAAGAACTCTTTCCCATTTGGAAAAAATTGTTCCACAAGGTCGACTTAAGATTAATTTGTAACATAGACTTAACCCTTAGCTCCCTTTTTTCCAACCTCAAATCACCCACTAGTTTGGAACGCACATCAAATATTGTTTATAAATTAAAATGCAATGATTGTGATTCCATTTACATAGGTGAAACTGGACAAAATTTAATAAAGCGACTAAAACAACATGATAATAACTCTAAAAACCCACGACAAAATCAAACCATGATAACAGAACATATAAAAAAATTTAAACATTCTATTGACTTTTATAACGCTAGTATACTTTATCACGAACGGAACATTATTCAGAGAAGATTTGCTGAATCTTGTCTAATCAGCATTTGCAAATCTTGTGTTAATAAACGCCGTGATGCCTCCTTACTCTGTGAAAATTATCAGGTGATACTTAATAATATTTCCAAATTTGTTTCCTTTTAACCTACGTAATTCCGAACCTGTAAACCTACCCTTACGCGGTCCGATCCCGAACTTTGATTCTTAGCCTCTCACCCATACTTCGAAACACTGATTGTAAAAAACCCGCCAACTATTCCCTCAAACGGTCTCTTCAAATAATTTTTAAACACATTTTATTACAGCCTCGGGCTCGGTCACATAAACTACGTTCTCTGTGCAAAATATATTATATATTTCACAAATATTTTGCTATGCTCTCTTCAACAAAATAATATAAAAAAACAAGTTAGTGTATATATGATAGTGCAAAATTATGTTCCTTGCGCTAGCTACTGATGTTAGACCATATTTATGTAAGTTAGCTTCATTGTCTACAGTCGGTCAAGTAAGAGCGTGGTCGGGTTAATTTATAAAAATAATTATTTTATGAAACTTTAATGTTTATATATTCATTGTATACGTTAAAAGCAAGGATGCAATTTTAGTCAATATGTGTCCAGTCACCACCGGAGTCGACAATTGCCTGGCATCTCCGACGCCTGCTTTTTACTAATTTAACGGATTATTTTAGTCCGGCGGCTCGTATTTTAATATAACGGCTCGATGAGGGCAGTACGTGCTCATATAGAACTTTCATCAGTGAAAATGACATTTTCAAAATCTCTAACAATATTTTCATGTGCTCAAGCGGAAAAGAAGCACATGTTTTTCAGTCGTCAGAGGCTTCCCCGTTGTGTTGCGCCATTTCAGATCATGAAAACGAAGAAAGGTTCAGATAGTTTTTTAGATATTTCTGTAGATATTTCTAAACATTTTGCCATTAATTTTGCTCATCCTTGCTGCAGTGTTAAAGCAAGATTCCGCAAAAACACATTCACTGTTCTTTTTCCTTCTTTTCTATTTGAACTACGTTCTGATAAATCATCGACATTTTTAGTAACTTTATATAGGTGAATCGAATTCTGTACAAATGCCTTCAACTTCCTCATGTATTTAGCAGCAGCTGATTGCTACATTTGGGTACCTTTTAGGTGCATGCAAAAGGGCGCAGCCTCGTAGCGCGACGCGTAACTTAGCACTCATGGCGTTTAACGTAATTTTTTCTCAAAAGATCAACTGCAACTAAACCTTTTTTGACAATGCATCAAGGACAAAGCTTCACTTTATTGGCTCACGAAAGAATTAGACCGAAATCTTTCATTAACTGTCGTTAAAGTCGACCACGCTCTTACTTGACCGACTGTATATATGTGTATGTGTCTGTATTACATATGTATGTATATGTATATATATATATATATATATATGTGTGTGTGTATGTATGTATATATGTATATATTTATGTGTATGTATGTATATAGGTGTATATATACATATGTACATGTCCGTATGTATATGTTTATATATACGTATTATTCGTATGTATATATGTATATGTGTACGTGTTTGTACATGTATATTATATATACATGTTTGTTTGTGTGTATATTTATGTATATATATTACGCTTTTGTATGTTTGTATATATTTCTTTTTACTTTTCATTTCTCTTGTTTATCTATCTGTTAAGTATAATTGTTATTGTTATAATTATATTACTTATATCTATAGTTTTTTTTCCAATTTCTGTCATTTTTTCCTAGTTTATATTAATTTTTCAATATTCATTCTGTAGATCCACTGATGATGACATAAAATACTATGTCGAAACGTTTGGAAAAATTAAAGATTATCTTCTAAATCTTTGCCTTTTATTTGATGTATGCCCTTGAAGAACTTACTCATATATATATATATATATATATATATATATATATATATATAGATTTTTATATTATACATATATATATATATATATATATATACAGGGCCGGTCCTGGGGTCCTTAGCGCCCGCATGCAACATTTTTTTAGCGCCCCCCCCTCCTATTAATTTTAACTGTTTTAACAGTTTGTCATTAAAATTATATAAATAATTACATATTTTTTCAAAAATAATTTTTAATTATTCTGAATTTAGTACACAAAAAATTAGATATAATATAGAAGCGTTTATACGCGTTTATACATTGATTTTAAATTTATTTAGAAAATCGAAGCGATTCGCGGGTTGATTATAATGGAATATTTTTAAATTTTCAATTATTTTTAACGTATGTGCAATAATAATATTTGGGTTTTGAAACATTTTACTTGTTTATTGTGCGATTTATTCTATTGAGCAAATCATGCCAAGGGAGCTAAAAAAACTAGCTTTTCATTTTCAATCATAACACTTGTGTTTCGTGTTGGATTTTTTAAATTTTAATTTAATTTAATTTTTGTTTATTTACAATACCCAAAATTACGTCGTAAACTTCTCTTTATTTATATCGTAAGAGCCGAACTGTATTCATCCTTGCATTCCCGTCATATTCACAGAATCAGATTGTTGTTTAAAAGTTAAATTTTTAACGTATTTTAGTAGTATTGTTTAAATATCAGTAAAAATGCAAAGAAATTACACATTCCTTAAACTATTTAAAAAAAACTAATTATGTTTTATATACATTATTAGTGCATAGTTAATAATTATTAAATTTAGAGTATGGACACCACTAGGTATAAAAAAAGCCTTAAGATTTTCGTTCCAAAAAAAATTTCGCTTTAATTTTTCATATTTGTCTCATTTCCATAACCCTAACCACGCATGTCTTTCAAAGTTCATCAGATGCGAAATATTTGCAACAAAAATGAAAGTTACAATTCAATTTTTCGGAATAAACATGCCATTTTTTAAGCACTGACTCCCCATTTTTCATTATCACGATTATAATTTGTTTATATTTTTTAACAAGTTCTGTTTCAACTAAATCAGCTCGCAATTTTTCGTCAATAATGCCCATTAATTAATCTCATATTTTGCAGGTTTGCGCTTATGGGATTGAACACTAGATAATTTCTTTTTCGATTCCACGGTAATTTCAAACAAAGAAAAAATTGAATAAGTAGATTAAGCAATAAACAGAGCGGTTATTTACTAATTTCCACAGTTATTAATCGGTTAATTGTTTCTACTGATATCACATTGCAAAACTAGTTGGTTTGGTATTTAGCTTTGAGGCAAGTTTCATGAACTTCCCGATATATTTAAATAATCAACTTAATCAATAAAAAATAAATTAATTTATGAGTCATTAAAAGTATTCCGAGTGGATTTATTACACATAATTGAAAACGAACAAACACTTTGACTCGGAGTATTTTCTAAAAGCAAATTTTCAAAAATCAATAATTTTTATAATTGAACCAGTTTTCAGGACTTTAATGGTTTATTATGTTCAAGACCAAGTACTCTATCATTATACCAAGTAAATAGTCTAATTTTAATTTAAACAAATGTCAAAAGAGCTACTCATTTTCTCAAACTTTGATGAATTTTTAAAATCAAACTATTTGTCGTAAGGCCGTAATATTTCAGTAAGTTCTATAAGACCATGGTATATATCGCTAAAAAAAAATCCATAAAAATCGGCTTAAATTTTTTTTTCAACAGTTAATTACAAGAAAACGGCTCGGTAGATTTTCACCTAAAACTGATCAGTATCATTCCCAACTAATATCTTTCGAACAGTTTTTGTTTTTTTAAAATCGGTTTGGTAGGATGAGCTTAAATGTGGACGAAAAGTTTACCACTTTTTTTCAAATTACAAAGAAACGGCTTGGCAGATCGTCGCACAAAACTGACAAGCGGTAGTCCTCACCGAAATACATCAAATGGCTTTTAAGTTTCTGAAATCGGTTCAGGCGCTTTTGAGAAAACGTCGATCAAATGTCTAATTTTGACAAATGTCAAAAAAACTACCAATTTTTGCAAACTTTGACGAATTTTTAAAGCTAAACGAGTTGTCGTAGGGCCGTAGTATTTTAGTATGACCTAGAAAACTATAGTATCTACCGTCAAAAAAAAATCATAAAAATCGTCGAATTTTTTTTTAAAAAACGTTATTACAAGAAAACGGCCCGGCCGATCTTTACCAAAAACTAATCAGCACGATTCCCAACCAATATCTATCGAATGGTTTTTGAATTTTCAGAATCGTTTCAGAATTGCGGGCTAAAACGTGGACGAAAAATTTTTCACTTTTCTGCAATTTACAAAGAAACGGCCCGGCCGATCGCCGCACAAAACTCAGAAACGATAGTCCTCATCGAGATACATCGAATGACTTTTAAATTTTTGAAATCGGTCCAGCCGTTTTGGAGAAAACGTCGATTTACGGCAAAAAATCTGTTCACACACACACACACACACACACACACACATATACTTTTTCCAAATTTGGTCTCATTCGATTCAGAATGGCTTGAAACGTCGAGAAAACATAAAATTAGCGAATCGGATTTTTTGATGAAAACAAACTTCTCCTTCGGGAAGTTAATAAATATGCTTTTCATGTCTCCGCATTTCAGTTAAGTTAAATCGTTTATTATAATTTATTAAGTATTCTAAATTTTATATAAATAATAAAAAATGTAAATAGTATATTATAAATTTAATTTCGGAAACTCGATTTTGCGCCCCCTAAGGCGTGCGCCCGCATTTTTTGCATGCATCGCATGCAAGGCAGGACCGGCCCTGTATATAAATATATATATATATATATATATATATAAATATATATATATATAAAATATAAATATATATATACATATAATATAAATATATATATATATATATATATATATATATATATACATGTATATGTGATAAAATTGTTTCTTGGGCATCCATCCAATAATTAAAAAACAGTTTTATTGAAAAATGTTTTTATTAAGGGAACATACGTTTCGGGTCCTGATTTGACCCATCTTCAGTGCTATAATTAAATAATTCAGGGTTACAAATTAAAACAATATAAAAAATACATAATTAACAACCAAAAATAAGTAAAACAATGTATATAAAAAGTATATATAAAAAACAAACATAAAATAAACAAATGTAAAGAAACTCACCATACAAATAAATTTTGAAAAACAAACAGAAACACAAAATTGCACGAAAAAATAAATAAATGCGAAATAAAAAATTGATGAAACGTCTAGTTATGAAAAATTTAAAAAAATGTAAAATGTAAAATGTAAATGTAAAATAACATGTTTGTTTGGAATAAGCTTTTTTATAATAAAATATATCATTTATTTTAATTTTACATTTTTTTAAATTTTTCATAACTAGACGTTTCATCAATTTTTTATTTCGCATTTATTTATTTTTTCGTGCAATTTTGTGTTTCTGTTTGTTTTTCAAAATTTATTTGTATGGTGAGTTTCTTTACATTTGTTTATTTTATGTTTGTTTTTTATATATACTTTTTATATACATTGTTTTACTTATTTTTGGTTGTTAATTATGTATTTTTTATATTGTTTTAATTTGTAACCCTGAATTATTTAATTATAGCACTGAAGATGGGTCAAATCAGGACCCGAAACGTATGTTCCCTTAATAAAAACATTTTTCAATGAAACTGTTTTTTAATTATTGGATGAATGCCCAAGAAACAATTTTATCATATTATTTCACCATCTGAAGAAAAACCTTTCGCTTTATATAATCCAAGGGCTGAAAAATTGGACAATTTCAACATAAAATAATCAAGACTTTTTGTCTTTCTCAAGACACTGATTTTAAAATATTCTACAAGTTTCAAGACTCGACAATTTTCCTCAAGATTTTTTGCAAGCTTACTTATCAAGACTTTCTTGTTAGGACACTCAGAACCAATTCTACACTGAAGTTACAAATCTAAGATTTCCAACAAATCAAGATTTTTCAAGAACTTTTACAAGTGTTTTTTAATTTTTAACGACATGAATTTTCATAATGACTATAATTTCAATTCTATATATGTAAATAGTGCTTTCCATACAAATAAGGTAAGACATAATAATCGTTCCTCTTATCATTTTCCAACATACACACAGAGTAATAATAATTTCATTAATTCGTCAATTTACCGTTACAACAATTATTTTCATAATAGTTTTACAAATTGTATTCCTTACTCTTTTCCATCTTTTTTCGAGTACATTTTCCATTGCTATGGACCTACTAAACTCATATTATTTAAAACTATTTTAAATCTTTTCTCAAAACTGGCTATCGTCACCAACAAAAGAACTTTTTTACTTCGTTGTCGCAAAGAAAAACTTCTACCAAAATCCTTTGATTTCAAATTAACAAACTTTGATCATCTAAATTCCAATTATTTTAAAAATAAAAAGCTTTCCTTCTCTTTTATGTTGCTGAATCTAGAAATCAAACATTGCATTACCTCTATTGATAACATAAATAAATATTTAAATTATAACATCCAATCCTTATTTTCCACTATTAATAATCATTTTGACATTAACAATTTTTTAGATTTCGAAAACTCTAGATACAATAATTCTTTTAATATGTCAAAAAAATCCTTTATAAAAAAATTCAATAACCTTCATTCGAAAAAGACAAACGAATCCAAAATAATTATAAACCCTGATATCATCAATAAATGGGTAAAAAACATTTCCGATTTAGAAATCCCACCCAATGTTTTGAACATTTTAGCACTAGGTCCAAAATTTTCCATTCCACAACAGAAAAAATCGTTTAATTTTGTCAAAACACTTAGCTCTTTAGAATATAGTTTACGTAATTTAAAAGATATTAATGAAAAAAAACCGCATTAAATCTATTTTTTGCAACCAACTTAATTCTTTTTTCAAACTTGACATTTCTAACATTCATCAACATAAATAATTACTTAAGGACATCCACTTTTGCAAATCCTTTATCAAACAATACCCAGAAATTGTTGTTACCAGGGCAGACAAGGATCACGGTTATCATGAACAAGGTTGATTATATTTCCAAATCCATATCCCTCCTAGCTGATACAAACATTTACGAACCTTTAAATTCAGATCCCACCGACCTTATAAATCGGAATACTTTGAAATTCATTGATTCACTCATAGAAAACAAGCAAATTCCCAAACTTCTCTCCTTACAATTGAAAACCTACAATCCCATTTCCCCAAAACTTTATTGTCTCCCCAAAATCCACAAAAATGGTTTTCCTCTTCGACCAATAGTTGCTGACTTAAATTCCCCTCTCTGTAAATTATCCAAATTCATTAGTTCTATTTTATCCAATATCACTCATGATTCCCCACATTTTGTAAAAAATTCCTTCGAACTCATTCCCAAACTTAACTCCCTTAATGTACCATCTGATTTTTCCTTTATAAGTTTAGATGTTGTTTCCCTCTTCACTAACATTTCACCTGAACTTATCCTCTCTGCCATAGACCATAAATGGGTTGATATCAGCAAACACACAGATATCAATTTTTCTTGGTTCCTAAAATGTATTAAATTCATTATTTCCAATACTTATTTTTCGTTTAACGACTCCTTTTTTAAACAAAAATTTGGCACTCCAATGGGTTCCAGTTTGAGTGCCCCACTTGCTGAACTTTGTATGCAATTCCTAGAGAACTCTACTCTTAATACTTTGTCTTATGTACCTCTTTTTTACAAACGTTACGTTGACGACATTTTAACTTGCATTCTTACTTATAACATAACCAATTTCCTAAATTATTTTAATAATTTCGACTCACACCTTTGTTTTACCTTAGAGACTCAACTTAACAACTCCATTAATTTTTTAGATATTACCCTTTCTATAAATAACAACTCCATCACTACATGTTGGTATCAAAAATCCACTTGGTCTGGACGCTATTTAAACAACCATTCCTATCACCCCAAATCTACCAAGATTGCTTCCATCATCAACTTACTAGATCATGCCATCCTTCTTTCTCATCCATCACATTGGGAAAAAAATATTAATTTGATATATTCTACCTTTCAAAATAATTCACATCCTCTACAACTTTTACGCTCAGTAATAAATAATAGATTACCCTTTCTTCGTAATAAATTCCGTACATCTTCCCTATTTACCCCCCAATCACAACAAAATAGTATCATTTCACAAAACCTTAACCCCGTTCCTGAAAATTCACTAGCTCTCAATTTCTTCATCTCATTACCGTACATTGACTGCCTTTTCCACTCATGGAAAAAACTTTTTTCATCCGTTGGTCTGAAGCTAGTTTGTTCGACTGGACACACTCTCACAGACTTATGCACTAATTTAAAAACTCCTACCCCTATTTCCCGCACGTCAAACGTCGTATATGTCATTGATTGTAATGATTGTTCAAGCTGTTATGTTGGAGAAACTTCACAATTTCTCTCAAAAAGAATGCGCCAACACGAACTTAATAGTTTGAACAGGAAACAAAATAAAACCATGATCACTGAGCATGTCTCCAAATTTAAAAATTCTTCTAATTTCACCAATCCAAAAGTTATTCATCGAGAAGCTAACACTTTACGCAGAAAGTTTGCTGAGAGTATTTTCATACAAATATTACCTTCTATTAACAAACGATTTGATTCGGCTTCTCTTTGCAATATTTACCGCGATGCTTCAAATAATTTTTTCAATATGCGCAATACATTCTAACATTTCTTTTTTGTATGTTATATGTATATGTATATGTATGTATGTGTATATATGTATATATATATATATATATATATATATATTAATTGTTTAATATGAACAAAACAGCACTCAGATTTGTTTAACACAACTTTATTTTATGATTACAGACGTTTCGAGACCATGGTGTGTCTCATCTTCAGTGTAATTTCAAAAACAGTTACTTATATACTACACATTCTTTAATAATTTATTTAAATTTCATTTAATTTTTGGTATACAAAAAACACCAACTATTCCTTGCAATGCTTGACACCGTACTAAAGAAACATATAACACTTACAGAAATATTCTAAACAAATTTGAAGTACTTATATAGATGGAGACAGAGAGGGTATCATTATAATGTAAACAGAAGGAGTGCTATCGCATACAAAATCGATAAAAATGAAAAAACAAATTAATTTTTAGAAAAGAATAAGATAAATGAAAAAATTTATAAATTATTAATGATGTTTATATAAGTGTCATGTAAAATATTTGTGTCGGTTCTTAGATTTATGCTATTGTTAGTCCGAACTATTAACATTGATTCTGCCATGCTCCGTTTAAATAAGTCTTTCTCATGGAATAAAATTTGGGGATTGTCAAAATCAAACTTATGGTTGTTGATATTAGCATGATCCACAAGTGTACTTTTAAATTTTTTGTTATCTATTTTTTCACATTGTAATTCATGTTGCCTGAGTCTCTTTTCTAAGTTCTGGCAGGTCTGGCCAATATAAGAGCAATTGCAATCCAAACAATTTACTTTATAAACTACATCTTTCTTTTTTGTTAATGGAGTTTCATCTTTAATTTTGGAATATAAAAATTTTAATTGTTTTAATGGAGAAAAAGTAATACGAATATTGTGTTTTTTGAAAAGTCTTTTTGATAATTGGTTAAAATTATTGTCAAGATATGGAAAATTAATGAAAAAAGTTTTTTCAGGAACACTTGTTTTGCCAGGCTCTTCCGGTTTCTTATCAAAAGGTTCAAGTAATTTTGCGACTCTATTTTTAATAATTGGACAAATTAACTTATATGGAAAATTATTGCCAAGTAGGATCGTTTTAACTAATTTTATGTATATGTATCTTATGTATATTTTACATATATGTATTTTATGTATATTTTATTATATGTATCATAAAACAGGGGATCAGATAATAAAATAGCGTGATCTACAAGATTTAGAATGGTAGAAATTTTTATATTGAGAGGAACATGCGAATTAAAATTAATGTATCTCCCGGACCAACTATCTTTTCTGTACCAGTCTGTATAACATACACCGCCTCTATTAATGAGTTTTACGTCAAGAAAATGTAACGTCGAATCATTTTCAAGTTCCTGAGTGAATTGTAAAAAAGAATTGTACTCATTGAATTTGTTGAAAACATTATCTATATCTTTTTTATTAAGTAATATTAATGTGTCATCGACATATCTGAAATAGACCATAGGTTTGGAAGGTAAAGAATTTAAGACATGATTTTCCAAATCTTGTAATACTAAATCCGCCAAAACAGGACTTAATGGGCTGCCCATTGGACAACCTCTCTTCATCGTATAATATTTTTTATTAAAAGTGAAATATGATGCTTTTAAAAGTAATTCTATTCCTGAAATAAAAATTTCCATCGGTAAACAAGTGAATTCAACTATTTGTATCCATCTTTTCTTTATGGCTGTAATAATTAGATCATGCGGAAGATTATTAAATAAATTTATTTAATAAATAAATAAATTTATTTAATAATCTTCCGCATGATCTAATTATTACAGCCATAAAGAAAAGATGGATACAAATAGTTGAATTCACTTGTTTACCGATGGAAATTTTTATTTCAGGAATAGAATTACTTTTAAAAGCATCATATTTCACTTTTAATAAAAAATATTATACGATGAAGAGAGGTTGTCCAATGGGCAGCCCATTAAGTCCTGTTTTGGCGGATTTAGTATCACAAGATTTGGAAAATCATGTCTTAAATTCTTTACCTTCCAAACCTATGGTCTATTTCAGATATGTCGATGACACATTAATATTACTTAATAAAAAAGATATAGATAATGTTTTCAACAAATTCAATGAGTACAATTCTTTTTTACAATTCACTCAGGAACTTGAAAATGATTCGACGTTACATTTTCTTGACGTAAAACTCATTAATAGAGGCGGTGTATGTTATACAGACTGGTACAGAAAAGATAGTTGGTCCGGGAGATACATTAATTTTAATTCGCATGTTCCTCTCAATATAAAAATTTCTACCATTCTAAATCTTGTAGATCACGCTATTTTATTATCTGATCCCCTGTTTTATGATACAAACATAAAATTAGTTAAAACGATCCTACTTGGCAATAATTTTCCATATAAGTTAATTTGTCCAATTATTAAAAATAGAGTCGCAAAATTACTTGAACCTTTTGATAAGAAACCGGAAGAGCCTGGCAAAACAAGTGTTCCTGAAAAAACTTTTTTCATTAATTTTCCATATCTTGACAATAATTTTAACCAATTATCAAAAAGACTTTTCAAAAAACACAATATTCGTATTACTTTTTCTCCATTAAAACAATTAAAATTTTTATATTCCAAAATTAAAGATGAAACTCCATTAACAAAAAAGAAAGATATAGTTTATAAAGTAAATTGTTTGGATTGCAATTGCTCTTATATTGGCCAGACCTGCCAGAACTTAGAAAAGAGACTCAGGCAACATGAATTACAATGTGAAAAAATAGATAACAAAAAATTTAAATGTACACTTGTGGATCATGCTAATATCAACAACCATAAGTTTGATTTTGACAATCCCCAAATTTTATTCCATGAGAAAGACTTATTTAAACGGAGCATGGCAGAATCAATGTTAATAGTTCGGACTAACAATAGCATAAATCTAAGAACCGACACAAATATTTTACATGACACTTATATAAACATCATTAATAATTTATAAATTTTTTCATTTATCTTATTCTTTTCTAAAAATTAATTTGTTTTTTCATTTTTATCGATTTTGTATGCGATAGCACTCCTTCTGTTTACATTATAATGATACCCTCTCTGTCTCCATCTATATAAGTACTTCAAATTTGTTTAGAATATTTCTGTAAGTGTTATATGTTTCTTTAGTACGGTGTCAAGCATTGCAAGGAATAGTTGGTGTTTTTTGTATACCAAAAATTAAATGAAATTTAAATAAATTATTAAAGAATGTGTAGTATATAAGTAACTGTTTTTGAAATTACACTGAAGATGAGACACACCATGGTCTCGAAACGTCTGTAATCATAAAATAAAGTTGTGTTAAACAAATCTGAGTGCTGTTTTGTTCATATTAAACAATTAATATTCGTTCCACTCATATCATAAAATTCTATATATATATATATATATATATATATATATATATATATATATATATATATGTATATATGTGTATGTATACATGTATATGTATATATGTATGTATGTGTATGTATGTGTATATGTGCATGTATATATATATATATATATATGTTTACATGTATATGTTTGTAGATGTATATGTGTATGCACATGTATATGTATCTATATATATGTGTTTGCATATATTTTGTACATTTATAGGTGTTACATGTGTTTACATATATGTGTATACATATATGCATTTATTGTTTTGCGTTTATATTACATATATATGTTATATTAATTTTTTATTGTAACTATTATCGTTCCATAACTATTTTCGTTTTTCTGTTAATATCTATACTTTTTCTTAATAATTTTCTCTTTATTCACATTTTTTGGATTTGATTATGGATGTCTTACACATGTATATATTTTTACTATGTTCCTACTGCGCATGATCGTTGAGAAAATCTTTGTAATACGAAACCACTAAAATTTTCTCTATCCCGTTCTCTCACCAATGACGATACAGTTTCCACTATTTTCCGCAAACACTTACGCACACATTTTACTCTCGTACACACTCGTAATACAATTTCCAAACTAACAACATGTTTGTTTGGAATAAGCTTTTTTATAATAAAATATATCATTTATTTTAATTTTACATTTTTTTAAATTTTTCATAACTAGACGTCTCATCAATTTTTTATTTCGCATTTATTTATTTTTTCGTGCAATTTTGTGTTTCTGTTTGTTTTTCAAAATTTATTTGTATGGTGAGTTTCTTTACATTTGTTTATTTTATGTTTGTTTTTCATATATACTTTTCATATACATTGTTTTACTTATTTTTGGTTGTTAATTATGTATTTTTTATATTGTTTTATTTTGTAACCCTGAATTATTTAATTATAGCACTGAAGATGGGTCAAATCAGGACCCGAAATGTATGTTCCCTTAATAAAAACATTTTTCAATAAAACTGTTTTTTAATTATTGAATGGATGCCCAAGAAACAATTTTATCATATTATTTCACCATCTGAAGAAAAACCTTTCGCTTTATATATATATATAAATATATATAAACTAGCTGTACCCTTCACGCTTTGCTTTGCGTGATTTACTTTAAATTAAAAAGTTGAACAAAGATGTGTACTTGTTACATTTAGTTTAACGTTACTACTATCTGTTTAACAATTTACCTATTCAACAATTTGTCTACGAATTTACCTATCAACTTTTTTTTTTCTATACTTTATTTAACAGCAATCAGAATTTACAAAATTCTATTAGCTATTGTGCTCACACAGTAAACATACTCACACACAGTCATACACACACACATAATAAATTGGCTGAATTTTAAAAATTTTAATAGCTGCCACTCCATCGAGTGGTCAGCTAATCTGGCTGAGGTAAATCAATGGCTAAGTCTGGTCTTTATTGATCAATCTTCAAATCAATTGGGATTTTTCTTTTGAGCCTCCTAGATCGGGGTTCTTGAAGAAGATGTTTAACTATTTCATTGGGATGGGATTCCAACTTCTCAAAATGACGATGACTGGTACTGGTAATTACATCTTTCACAAATGGTATGTTCAAGTCGTTATGAATAGTTTTATTACTGACATACCATGGAGCGTTCTCGATCTGCCTCAGAATTTTTGATTGAGCTCGTTGAATTGAATCAATGTGAGATTTTTTTGCACATCCCCATAATTCCACACCAAAGGTCCATATCGGCTTTATTATTGTTTTATATATTAGTAGTTTGTTTTCAATAGGCAACTTGGATTTGTTACCTATGAGCCAGTAGAGTTCCTTAGCTCTATTTTTTATTAGAGCTATTTTTGAAAGTATATGTTGCTTCCAGGTTAGTTTGCTATCTAATATCATCCCGAGATATTTTGTTGAATGTTTAACTGGAATTGTCTTATCATGAAATTGAACTGCTGGGCAAGAAGTTTTGTTGATTTATTATCATTAATTTTTATACGCCATTTGCTAGTCCATTTTTCAATGACTCTTAGATGACTCTGAAGCCTTCTCGATGCAACAACTGGATCAGGATCTAAAGATAGAATAGCAATATTATCGGCAAATGTTGCAGTTGTTAAATTTTTATCTGTAGGAAAATCGCTAGTATAGAGCAGGTATAGATATGGACCCAGTACACTTCCTTGAGGGACTCCTGCTTCAACCAAGCAAGCTGATGAAGTTTCCATGTTCACTTTAACTTTAAATCGTCTATTTTGAAGATACGATTCCAACAATTTATGATACTCAATTGGGAGAGAATATTTTATCTTATACACTAATCCTTTGTGCCATACTTTATCAAAAGCTTGATTTACATCAAGGAAAACTGATGAACAGAATTGTTTTGTTTCTAGGGTGTTGTGGATGATGTTCACAATTCTATGGCATTGTTGGATCGTCGAGTGCTGTCTTCGAAAACCAAACTGATGGTCTGGAATTACATTAGTATTGTTGATGCCACTACTACTATATTGTTACATTAGTATTATTGATGCCACTGGTAGAAGACTAATAGGTCGGTAGGATGATACATTATATGGGTCTTTACCGCTTTTGTGGATTATTTTAACTATTGAAGTTTTATAATGTATTGGCCAATAATTTAGCCTAATTATAGCGTTGAATAGGTATGTTAGTAGGATAAATCCCTTTTTTGGCATTTCCTTCAACAGTTTCGGTGTAATTGAGTCAAAACCAGCGGATTTATTAGTTTTTAGTTTAGTGGATTTTTTTCTATTTCTTTGAATACCATATTAAATAAAAAGAATTTAAGACAGCTGCTGTCCTTATTCGCTGGTGCTAACGGGTTTAAATCCAGATCATTTGAAGAGATGCAAACAGGATTTGGTTTAAAAACTAAAGATAGATGTTGGGCGAATAATTCCGCTTTTTCTCCATCGCTCCTTGCCCATGAAAGATCATCACCTACTGCTTTTGTTATATCGTTACGGCGTAAAGGCGGATTCCTGAGAGCCGGTTTTAGCCTGTTCCTAATCGGTTTCCAGATAGAGTTATCATATCGATTTAAGCTTTATACATAATTATTAAACATTTCCTCATTAAGTTCTTTAAGCCGAGATTTAAGCTTATTAGTCAAGTTATTAAGAATGTTTTTGTCAGACGGTAAATGTGTATGTTGCCATTTGCGCCTAGCTTTACGTTTTTTACTTAAAAGTTATTTTATTTCAAGTGGAATAGAATGTTTTTGATTTTGTTGATCTATAGGTGTAGCAGCCTTAACAGCTTCCAGCAGAGTTTTGTTGAATGTTGCAATACCATCTTCTATTTCCCGACATGTTTTGAGTTTCATTTTTAAATTACAATTTTTCTCAGTAATTTGGCGATATAGTTCCCAATTAGTTTTAGCAGAATGAGGTTTTGGAGTTTTTTGCAGGTTCACAGCCGTAGAGAATATGGTTGCTATCACGGGGGAATGGTCTGATGAGAGGTCGTAACTAGGTTGTATTTCAACACATTTGAAACTTAGACCATTAGCGACGAAGAAGTCTAACAGATCGGGTTTCTTCTTAGGATCGGCTGGCCAGTAGGTGGGTGTGCCCGTTGAAAAGGTGGAGAAACCATGTCGAAGGATCATCTCAAACAGTTGTTTACCTTTTGGATTTAATATCCTTGAGCCCCAGAGAGAATGCTTACTGTTAAAGTCACCGCCAGCTATGAACTTTGATCCAAGCATTGAGAAATATTCGTAGAATTGGGAACTGTTAATAATATGTCGAGGTGGACAGTATACGGCAGAAATTATTAATTCGTGATTCATCAGTTTTGTTTTGACTGAAGTTGCTTGAATTTGTTCTTTACAAAAATTTTGCAGCTCATAGTGAACAATATCAGATTTTATTAGAATCGCCGTGCCCCCGTGGGCTGTTCCATCCGGACAATTCCTGGTACAATTTATATTTCGGGACGTACATATTTGAGTAATGAGTAAAATGTGTTTCACTAGCAAGGAGTATATCTATTTTATTCTCGAAAAGAAAAAACTGAATCTCATGTTTATGCTTCAAGAGCCCATTTGCATTCCATAACGCAATCCTTATAAACCTCGCCATGGTGTTTACTTTGTTTTATTTATGAAAGCTGATAACATGTTTATGACCATGTTGTTTTGATTCATCAATTGTTGGAACATATTTTTGAATTCATTTAAGAAAATTGTTAAACGTTTTCTCAAAACACGTGTACCGATTTCAGAAATTTAAAAGTCATTTGATGTATCTCAATGAGGACTATCGTTTGTGCGATGATCTGCCGAACCGTTTCTTTGTAATTTGAAATTAAGTGTCAAACTTTTCGTCCACATTTAAGCTCATACTACCGAATCGTTTTTAAGTAATCAAAAACTGTTCGAAAGATATTAGTTGGGAATGATACCGATTAGGTGAGAATCTACCAAACCGTTTTCTTAGCCGATTTTTATGGAACTTTTTTTGATGATATATATTATGGTCTTATAGAACTTACTGAAATATTACGGCCTTACGACAAGTAGTTTAATTTCAAAAGTTTATCAAAGTTTGAGAAAATGAGTAGTTTTTTGACGTTCGTTAAAATTAAAATTCGACAATTTACTTGGCATAACGATAGAGTACATGGTCTTAATGAACATTCTAAAACATTAAAGTCCTACGGAATCTTGTTCAATTATAAAAATTCTTGATTTTTAAAAATTTGATTTTAAAAGATACTCCACTCGGTGGAATAAATAATCAATCAGCTCGGAATTCTTTTAATCACTCATAAATTATTTTATTTTTTATTGATTAAGTGGATTATTTATACATAGCGGGAAGAGCATGTAACTTGCCTCAAAGCAAAATACCAATATCAACTAATTTTTTATAGCCATTTTAGAATTTATAATTTTTTATCCCGCGTTCTGTCATTAAATTTTATCATAATTTTAGTTGAGATATTTGACCTTGCAGAAAAGGCTTAGTTTTGACTTTAAAATACAATTTATTATTATAAGTGTTGTTTAATCCTAAAACTTTTTTTAATTTTGGGGTCAACTTTTTTATGATTTTTTTATTGCAGAATTGACAAAACACATACATCGCTTTTCATTTCGAAAAACTATTTATTATTATCAAGGGTTTTTTACCCCATTTTTTTTATTTTGGAATCAATTTTTTTATCTTAATTTGAACTATTATTAACTTCCCGAAGGAGAAGTTTATGTTTTCATCAAAAAATCCGATTCGCTAATTTTATGTTTTCTCGACGTTTCAAGCCATTCTGAATCGAATGAGACCAAATTTGGAAAAAGTATGTGTGTGTGTATGTGTGTGTGTGTGTGTGTTGCGTGTATGTGAACAGATTTTTTGCCGTAAATCGACGTTTTCTCAAAAACGGTTGGGCCGATTTCAAAAATTTAAAAGCCATTCGATGTATCTCGATGAGGTCCAGCGTTTCTGAGTTTTGTGTGACGATCGGCTGCGACGTTTCTTTGTAAATCGCAAAAAAGTGAAAAAAATTTCGTCCACGTTTTAGCCCGCAATTCTTAATCGATTTTGAAAATTCAAAAGCCGTTTGAAAGATATTGGTTGGGAATCGTGCTGATTAGTTTTTGGTAAAGATCGGCCGGGCCGTTTTCTTGTAATAAAGTTAAAAAAAAAATTTCGACGATTTTTATTATTATTTTTTTGATGGTAGATACCATAGTCTTCTAGATCATACTAAAATATTACAGCCTTACGGAAACTCGTTTAGCTTTAAAAATTCATCAAAGTTTTCAAAAATTGGTATCGTTCTTTTGGCATTTGTCAAAATTAGACCTATGATCGACGTTTTCTCAAAAACGCCTGAACCGATTTCAGAAATTTAAGAGCCATTTGATGTATCTCAAAGAGGACAATTGTTTGTCAGTTATGTGAGACGATCTGCCAAACCGTTTCTTTGTAATTTAAAAACAAGTGTTAAACTTTTCGTACAGATTTAAGCTCACACTACCGAATCGATTTTAAAAAATCAAAAACTGTTCGTAAGATATTAGTTGGAAATGATACTGATTAGTTTTAGGTGAAAATCTACCGAGCTGTTTCCTTGTAATTAACTGTTGAAAAAAAAAATTAGGCCGATTTTTATGGAACTTTTTCTGGCGATATATACGAGGTGTGTTCAAAAAGTACCCGGAATTACTAATAATTAAATTTCGCGGGTCTGGAGTGTCTGATTGTCAAAATTTTTTTTTTATTGTGTTGGTATACATGCCCCTAAAGTATGATAAAATTTTCAGCTATATTCACTGTTTACTTTGTCTGTGGTAGTCGCTAAGGTTCGACGTGTTTTTCTGAGCTCGGCGATTTTTACAATGGAAGAATTGAAAAGTCAAAGAATTTGTATCAAATTTTGCGTAAAAAATGAAATAAAGTGTTGCAAAGTGCAAAAATTCACCAGATATGGCTCCGTGTGACTTTTTCCTATTCCCAAAGTTGAAGAGACCCATGAAAGGACGGCGGTTTTCCTCGATTGAAGAAAATCGCTGAGAGTGCTCAAGGACATATCAAAAAGTGAATATCAAGGGTGCTTCGAAAATTGGAAAAAACGCTGGCATAAGTGTATTATATCTGGGGGGGACTACTTTGAAGGGGACCACATTAATGTAGACGAATAAATAAATATTTTTTTGAAAAAACGAAAATTCCGGGTACTTTTTGAACAGACCTCGTATATCACGGTCTTATACAACTTATTGAAATATCACGACCTTACGACATTTAGTTTAATTTTAAAAATTAATTAAAGATTAAGATTTTTTTTTTTGCATACTTTTATTGTCAATCAAAATTAAATACATTTTTAAGACAATGTGATGTTGGTGTTAATGCATAATAAGAGATTATCTCCTATGAGATATCTCACTTTTATTTTTTTATTTTGACTTTTATTTAAGGTCGTATGGCCATTTTTTTTCAATCTGCGTGTGGGATATTCCTCGTTTAACTCTTTTAAATAAATGTTTGGGTGACCTGGTAGTTTTTCATGGTATTTTTTGCTCCTTTCTTTTAACATCTCATTAATAGTTTTTATTTTTAAGTCTTTATGTAGGGTGTCATTCGTAACATACCAGGGTGCGTTCACAATGCATCTTAAAATTTTTGATTGCGCTGCTTGTATTTTTTTATATTTGAATTGTTTGCGCACGCCCATAGCTCAATGCCGTATGTCCAGATTGGGATAATTATTGTTTTATATATAAGGAGTTTGTTTTCATAGCACATATTTGAACTCCTGCCAATTAGCCAATACAACTCTTCAAACTTCTTCTCTATCTGTTTTCTTTTCATTTTTATGTGCGTTGACCAGCTTAATTTTCTATCGAGATGAATCCCAAGGTATTTTACACTCTCATATTTCGGTATTTTTATGTTGTTTATTTTTACGCTTGGGCAGTCCAGGGTTCTTGTTGTGAAGGTTATATGGCTAGATTTTGTTTCATTTATTTTAATCTTCCACTTATTGAGTCACTTTTCAAATTCAGAGACATATTGTTGAACTTTTGACGTTGCGACGGATGCATTTGTATGAGTTCCCATGACAACTGTATCATCGGCAAAAGTTCCAATTATGACATTGCTGCCAGTTGGAATGTC
>NW_020538040.1:111652112-111657112 GCF_003426905.1 Ctenocephalides felis
TATATATATATATACATATACATACACATACATACATATGCACATACAGACACATACACATATATAGACAATGAAGGTAACTTACATAAATATGGTCTTACATCAGTAGCTAGCGCTAGGAACACAATTTGCACTATCATATATACATTAACTGTTTTTTTATATATTAATTTGTTGAACAGAGTATGGCAAAATATTTGTGAAATATATAATATATTGTGCCAGAGAACGTAGTTATGTGACAGAGCCCGAGGCTGTAGTAACATGTGTTTAAAAATTATTTGAAGAGACCGTTTGAGGGAATAGTTGGCGGGTTTTTACAATCAGTGTTTCTAAGTATGGGTGAGAGGCTAAGAATCAAAGTTCGGGATCGGACCGCGTAAGGGTAGGTTTACAGGTTCGGAATTACGTAGGTTAAGAGGAAACAAATTTGGAAATATATTAAGTATCACCTGATAATTTTCACAGAGTAAGGAGGCATCATGGCGTTTATTAATACAAAATTTCGAGGTGCTGATCAGACAAGATTCAGCAAATCTTCTCTGAATAATGTTCCGTTCGTGATAAAGTATACTAGCGTTATAAAAGTCAAAAGAATGTTTAAAATTTTTTATATGTTCTGTTATCATAGTTTGATTTTGTCGTGGGTTTTTAGAGTTATTATCATGTTGTTTTAGTCGTTTTATTAAATTTTGTCCAGTTTCACCTATGTAAATGGAATCACAATCATTGCATTTTAATTTATAAACAATATTTGATGTGCGTTCCAAACTAGTGGGTGATTTGAGGTTGGAAAAAAGGGAGCTAAGGGTTAAGTCTATGTTACAAATTAATCTTAAGTCGACCTTGTGGAACAGTTTTTTCCAAATGGGAAAGAGTTCTTTAATAAACGGGAGACAAACATTACCAATAAAGTTATTGTCTTTGGAGATTTTGGTGGAAGAAGAAGAGGTATTATTGTTATTATTGAGAAATTTGAGTCTATTGTACGTGACAGAGTTTATGAGATTAGAAGGATAAGAGTTATTAATAAGTGTTGTGTGGATTAACGATAAATTAGCAGACCAAAATTGTTTGTCCGAGAGAAGTATGGCGTGGTCAACTAAATTAATTATAGTACCTATTTTCATGCTAGATGGGTGATAGGAATGAAAATTTAAATACCTGCCCGACCAAGTCGGTTTTTGGTACCAATTGTGATGATACGGTTATCTAAGGTTTTTATAATTTTGACGTCAAGAAAGCTGATGGAATTGTTCTGTTCTTTTTCGAAAGTGAATGAGAGATGTTCATTGAAAGAGTTGAAATTGTGGAGTAAAAGTTCAAAGTTTTTAACTGGCACACAAGTAAAAATGTCATCTACGTACTACGAATTCTATTACAGGTACGTAGATGACATTTTTACTTGTGTGCCAGTTAAAAACTTTGAACTTTTACTCCACAATTTCAACTCTTTCAATGAACATCTCTCATTCACTTTCGAAAAAGAACAGAACAATTCCATCAGCTTTCTTGACGTCAAAATTATAAAAACCTTAGATAACCGTATCATCACAAATTGGTACCAAAAACCGACTTGGTCGGGCAGGTATTTAAATTTTCATTCCTATCACCCATCTAGCATGAAAATAGGTACTATAATTAATTTAGTTGACCACGCCATACTTCTCTCGGACAAACAATTTTGGTCTGCTAATTTATCGTTAATCCACACAACACTTATTAATAACTCTTATCCTTCTAATCTCATAAACTCTGTCACGTACAATAGACTCAAATTTCTCAATAATAACAATAATACCTCTTCTTCTTCCACCAAAATCTCCAAAGACAATAACTTTATTGGTAATGTTTGTCTCCCGTTTATTAAAGAACTCTTTCCCATTTGGAAAAAACTGTTCCACAAGGTCGACTTAAGATTAATTTGTAACATAGACTTAACCCTTAGCTCCCTTTTTTCCAACCTCAAATCACCCACTAGTTTGGAACGCACATCAAATATTGTTTATAAATTAAAATGCAATGATTGTGATTCCATTTACATAGGTGAAACTGGACAAAATTTAATAAAACGACTAAAACAACATGATAATAACTCTAAAAACCCACGACAAAATCAAACTATGATACAGAACATATAAAAAATTTTAAACATTCTTTTGACTTTTATAACGCTAGTATACTTTATCACGAACGGAACATTATTCAGAGAAGATTTGCTGAATCTTGTCTGATCAGCACCTCGAAATTTTGTATTAATAAACGCCATGATGCCTCCTTACTCTGTGAAAATTATCAGGTGATACTTAATAATATTTCCAAATTTGTTTCCTCTTAACCTACGTAATTCCGAACCTGTAAACCTACCCTTACGCGGTCCGATCCCGAACTTTGATTCTTAGCCTCTCACCCATACTTAGAAACACTGATTGTAAAAAACCCGCCAACTATTCCCTCAAACGGTCTCTTCAAATAATTTTTAAACACATGTTACTACAGCCTCGGGCTCTGTCACATAAACTACGTTCTCTGTGCAAAATATATTTTATATTTCACAAATATTTTGCCATACTCTGTTCAACAAATTAATATATAAAAAAACAAGTTAATGTATATATGATAGTGCAAAATTGTGTTCCTAGCGCTAGCTACTGATGTAAGACCATATTTATGTAAGTTACCTTCATTGTCTATATATGTGTATGTGTCTGTATTGCATATGTATGTATGTGTATGTATATGTATATATATATATATGTATGTGTATTTTTTTTTTTTTTTTTTTTTTTTTTTTTTTTTTTTTTTTTTTTTATAGAGGTGCGAAAAAAAATCTTCATAAGACACCGCCATCGTTGATACTCCACTGTCCATCCTACAGCGGACAACGACGGACAGTAGTGTGGAGATTTTTACCCACTAAAAAAACACTCCTCTCCCCTCTCCCCGCAGATGGTACGGAGAGGACTGGATTGGAACCGCGTTAGCATTACATCAATCCAGTCCGTGCTGCGCCTTGCGACGCCTGTTTCCGACTACTGGTCCCTTTCTCCGGTTTTAGCCTTCAAAAGATGCTGTGCATAAGCTGCTACAGCTGACCAGTTTTCTTCTTGTTTCATCATATAGGTCACAAGACTTGAGGGGGTGAGCCTGGTGCCTATAATGTTCTCGGCGTTGTTGCGATATTCCTTCCACCGAGCACATTCAAAAAACGTGTGCTCAGCGTCGTCGATTTTTTCTGGACAGTATTTGCACATTGGCGTGCTATGCAGGCCCATCTTAAAAAGATACGCATTAAACTGTCCATGTCCTGTCAGTAGCTGGGTCAGAAAGAAATCTGTGTCGCCGTATTTTCGAGAGAGCCAGGCGCTAATGTTTGGGATCAGGCGCGCCGTCCATCTGCCCGTCTCTCCTGACGTCCACCGATCTTGCCACTCTTGTAACGTTTCATTTTTAATTCTCGACCTTGTTTCTGTGGAATTTTCGCCACCTAATTTAGCGTCGTAGAGTTTTGCTCTCTCGAAAGCTAGCAAGTCAATCGGTGTGGCTCCTGCTATTACCAGTACGGCTGCTTCTGAGACCGTGCGATAGGCACAGGTAACTCTCAGAGCTCCTCGTCGTTGCACTGCCGCTATTTTGCGCCGATAAGTCTTTTGCTTGAGGATATCCGCCCATATTTCCGCTCCGTATAGCAATACAGAATGGACTACCTCAAGCAAGACTCGTCGCTTTCGGGTTCGTGGTCCCATGCAGTTAGCCATAATCCTTGACAGGTTGGATACTGTCTTGCTAGCTTTTATGCATGCACTATCGAGATGTTCACGGAAGGATAGATTCTCATCTATCATTACTCCCAGGTAGCGCAAGGCCCTTGTCGACGTCAAAGTTGTCTCTCCCACGTCTACGGTGAATGGTTTTGGAAACCATTTTTGTCGGGTCAAGACAACCATCTCCGTTTTTTGTTTGGCGAGTTTTAGGTGGTGTTGCTCAAGCCAGGTCTCTATGGTGTCGACGGTCTCTCGAACGAGTAGTTCAGCCTCCTCAATGCTGTCCACTACGATTGTGGCTGCGACGTCGTCCGCAAAGCCCGTGAGTTCCACCTGCTTCGGCAAGGGGATCTCCAGGAGCTCGTTGTAGACAGCGTTCCACAAATCGGCTCCTAAGATTGAGCCTTGAGGTACCCCAGCTGTAACCTCGTGTTCTTGATGACCTTCCGTCGTTTCCACTATCAACTTTCTCCCATCGAGGTAGTCGTCTATTAATCCTAGATTTTCTGGCTTTACGTCAAAATTATGCTCTAGGGCGTGTAAAATATCCTCCCAATTCGCACTGTTAAACGCGTTTTTAACGTCGAATGTGAGAAGGAGACACACTTTACGAGCTTTAAGACTACCACGCCATGCTTCTCTTGCTGTTTCCGTTACCTTCCTAATCGCGCCGATCGTCGATCGTCCTTTTTGAAATCCGTGTTGGTTCTTAGCAAAACCTCCGGCGCATTCAATGTCGTTGCGCAATCTGCATTGAATAAGTTTCTCAAGCAGTTTGCCGGCGATGTCTAACATGCAGAGTGGTCGAAACGACGATGGCGTTACAGGGGTTCCCTTACCTTTGTCTATTAGGACCAATCTTTGCCGCTTCCAACCGTAGGAAAGGTGCCGGTCGCCAGACAGGCATTGTAGGCGTTCAGAAGAATATACGGAAATTCCAAGGCTACATTCTTGATCACTGAGGCTGGGATGCCATCAGGGCCTGGTGCTTTGCCAATTTTTATGGTTTTCGCCGCGTCTTGGAGTTCCTTGACAGTGAAGGGCGTAGTTTCACTGTTTTCCACGTATTGTCTCCTTTTCCGTGGCGGATGTTTAGGGAATAGTTCCGCTACGATAGAATTCATCAGAGCAGGAGATTTTGGAGCTTCTGGTAAAGCTCTACCAAGTCGTTTTGTAACGATTTGATAGGCTTTGCCCCAGAGATCCTTGTCAAGGTCATTGCAGATTTCCTTCCAC
>NW_020538040.1:111662112-111812381 GCF_003426905.1 Ctenocephalides felis
GCAATCGTACTACTTTAACTGCATAAAGACGAAATATCAAACCGCGTAAGCGCCGCGTCGACGTCTAACGCGTAAACATTGGTACGGAACCCATAGGAATGTAAACCAAAATTATACTTATTGTTAAAATCTCTATAAAATATCTGATAATTTGATGTGCATATGTCTAATGATCATTTTTGACCGCCCAATGGCATTGTTTTTTACTTTTTTCATTAGATCTCCGAAACCGCTAGACCTGCCTTTATGAAAATATGATCGGTTTTTCACCTTGTCAATAGAAGTAAAATGTTTTTTGAATTATTAAAATCGGACGCTCCGTTCTCTTAAAAACTGAGTTACCGTTTTCGGCACTTTTTGCCCCGTATCTTCCGAACGGCTAGACCTGACTTTGCCAAAAACTAATCAGCACGTCTCCTTATCAATACGAATCGAATGTTTTTTGAATTATTCAAATAGGTTGATCGGTGTTCCCGAAATCGTCGACGAAAATTTGTATCCGCACATACATACACACACGCACACACACACACACACACACACACACATACACCCATTTTTTCTAAAGTATGCCAAAATATTCAGAAACCTTTGAAACGTCGAGAAATGCAAAAATTTTCATTTTCGATTTTTTTGCGATTACTATAACTTGCCCTACGGGAAGTTAATAACAATGCCTGCATCACTAACATGAATTTTTCTTTACAGATTCTTCGAATTCAAGCATCAACGCACCGAATAGTCACCACATCGACCTCTTCATCAGGGACTTCTTTCTCTAATAATATAATATGTATCTATCTATAACAACAATAATATCTGAATATTAATATAAAAATAAAAAAAAAAAACAATAAATCAAAGTTTAGAATTTTATAAAATTTATAATAAGTAATCATGTAATAATTTTGACTTGAAGGTATTTTATTAGTATTTTTATTTTTCCTAACCAGCGATATTTAATTATATATATATATATATATATATATATTTATTTATTTATTTATTAACTTCCCGTAGGGTAAGTTATTGTAATGGGCCGAAAATCAGAATTGAAAATTTTTACATTTCTCGACGTTTTGAAGGTTTCTGAACATTTTGGCATACTTCAGAAAAAATGGATGTGTGTGTGTGTGTGTATGTATGTATGGATACAAATTTTTGCCCACGTTTTCGGGCGTACGGATCAACCGATTTGAATGGTTCAAAAAACATTAGATTCCCATTGATAGGGAAAAGAACTGATTAGTTTTTGGCAAAGGCAGGTCCAGCCGTTTCGGAGATACGGAGCAAAGAGTGCAGAAAATAGAAATCGAAGTTTTGATAGGACGGGGTATCCGATTTGAATGATCTAAAAAACATTCAATTAGTAATGATTGGGAGAAGTGTTTATTAGTTTTTGGCAAAGGCAGGCCCAGCCATTTCGAAGATACGGAGCTAAGTGGCAGTTTTTGAGAGAACTAAGCGCCCGATTTAAATGATTCAAAGACCTTTCTGCTTGTCTTAACAAAATAATTGATTTTGGTAAAAAAAAATTTGTTTCAACTTTTTTTCATTTTTTTTTTCAAAAAAAAATTTTTGCATATCGAAAATAATTCAGATTTTATTTTTAATTCTGATTAAAGTACTAATATACTTTGAACAAATAACTTCAACTTTGCAATTCAGTTTATATAATTCTTATAAATATTAGACAATGTTACAATATTATTAATAATCTATTTCAAAACATTCAGTATTCCTCGTATATTTCGTTACAGTACGGGAAGTTCCAGCAATTTGCCTTAAGGCACGATGCCATACATCCAACTAGTTTGTCTTATTATTTTCTCCAATAGTTTTTGTCTGCCCTTTTCTCATCTTTTTCACTTCATGATGATGTGATCTGCATCCGCCCTAGTCTAGTCACCCAAGCAATAGCAATTAGAATCGATATCTATCCCAATTCTGCTTAGGTGGAACGGAGCGTGTGAATGATTGAGTCTCAATCTACATAATGTAGCGTAAAACGGTCGATACTCAGTAAATCCGTCAAACCATGGTTTGACTGGAATCTTTCCTTGTACCATACCATAAAATCTACCTTCAATTTGTATAGATATCTGGAAATCCTGTTGTCAAATGTTCCGGTGTCGTTATCCGCCGCTTTGTTGCCAGCTATCCCAATATGGCTTCTTACCCATACAATGCGTAACTCCCATTTTCTGATAATATAGAATGTATATCATTTAGTGTATCTAACGTTAATAATGACGGGTCCTTTCCCAACGACAACATGCCCTCAAGAGCAGACCTGCTATCGCTGATTATGACCGATTTCTTCACATTATGTTCATCAATATATTTTACGCACCTATTAATAGCGTACATTACCCCTGTATATATTGACGCATCTTTATTTAGTCTATATTTTGTGAAGGAATTTTTCCCCTGATGGTAAAAACTCGCACCAACACCATCTGAATTCTTCGAACCATCTGTATAAAATATATCGTACTTTCTTCGACCTCTATCCTACATTTATTGATATCTCCGCTATAGTGCACATTGGCGAAATCGATTTGAATTATATTCAAGTGTAAAGGATTTATGTTAGCTTCAACATGTAATGCATTGATAGGCGTGGAACGCATGACCCCCAAACAAGACCTCAAAGCATTGTTTTGGATTGTGTCTAGTTTGCTAAGTACACTTTTGGATGCGTCACCATATATGAAACTACCGTAATCCAACTTAGATAGTATTAATTGCTTGTATATCCTAAGGTAAATCTTCATATCAGCACCATAATTTACGTAATTAAGAAACCTGAGAATATTCAGTGCTTCTTTACATTTAGAAACTAGATAATCTATGTGTGGTTTCCACTTTAATTTGCCATCGATAAGTAGCCCGAGACATCTAATTGTAGGTTCAACCTTCAGAACATAATTGCTTATGCTGATATAGTCTGGATTTATAGACTTCCTATGTCTTGTAAAGAGACTTATTGTACTTTTATTTTCTGACATTAAAAACCTTAACGGTGTGCACCAATTATGAAAGAGTTGCATTGTTTTATTCATTTTATCAATAGCCTCATTCAAAGTATGAGCCTTATGTAGAAGTATAATATCGTCCGCGTACTGCATAATTTTGACTTCCAGATCTAGCTCGCTATTGAATAATAGCGACTAAGAACCGATCCTTGAGGTAGTCCTTCTTTCATTTCACGTTGTTCGAATTGTAAATTTTTACACCTGAGATTAATTATGCGGTCTTATATGAGGTGGTGTACACGAAGAATAAATTTTCTTGGCATCTTGATATCAGACAGAATCTTTATTAATATAGGTATTTGAAGGCAGTTATATGCATTAACTAAGTCCACGTTTGCAGTAATCAGGAGCTTATTTTTCGCTAAATTACTTTTGATTTCTTACACTAAGGATGTGATAACGTCAGTCGTGCCCCGATTATTACGAAAGCCTAGCATGCAACTCAGGAATATCTTGTTGCTTTCCGCCCACCATTCCAATCATTGCGTGGTTTAAGAAATGGAATTGTAATAATATTTTTCCACTCCTGAATAGCTGTTTCGGTGATCCACACTTCATTAAGAACCCGTAGTAACATATTCTTGGCAAAACTGGATAATTTATTCAACATCGGATAATGAATATGTCTGCACCCAGTGTAGAGTTCAAATTTGTTTTTAGTGCCGAAAGAAGCTCCTGCATTAAGAAAGGACCTTCCAGTACATCCATTTTTTATGCGCTTGGAATAATTACCTCATTTGTTGCTGAGGCCGAGGTAATATTGTTGGAACTTATCTGATTCATCTATAAGAAAAGGATTTGTTTGCGCGACTCCATTTTTCAATGCTCTTACCTTGTCCCAAAAGTATTTAGATGAATTTGATCTTGTAAAAGAATTACAAAATTCAATCCACTTGTCTCGTTTTTTTTCTTTTTGAACGTTATACGACATTTTGCTACAAAAAATTTATATTCGATGTAATTAGCTAAAACTGGAGACCTTTTGTATTTTCTAATAGCTTCTAACTTCATTACATCAAATTTCTCGCACTCTTCATCCCACCAAGGCGTTGACAAATATCTATCTTTTTTACCGAAGTAAGGTCTTGACATGGGAATTGCTAACAAAGCCGCCTGATTTTTGCATTTAACAAACGTACCGTACGTAGCCGATGGATCTTTATCAAATACTAATTCTGACAATAACTTATCTGTCACTTGCTCATATTTCTTCCAGTCAGCTTCATTGATCTTCCAAATATGCCTGTTTCTAGTAGTTGCTGTTCATATTTACATTACTCACTCCAATCCGAATTGATATACCAAGGAGGTCCGATCCTAAAGTTTAATCTGTGACGTGCTATTCCGCACTGAGCATCGGAGATGGATTGCAAATAGATAAATCTACCGCAGAAGGAATTCTGTCATGTCTTCTCAATAACGTAGGAGATCCGTCATTTAGAACACATAATCCTTCTGAGTTTATAGCTTCGCTTAAAATTATCCTACCGAGATTATTATGAATGATGCTAAAGCTCGTATGGTTCACATCAAAGTCACCTGCAATTAGAAAAAGCGGCGATATGTTTCCGAATAATAAAGTCCAATAGGTAAGATTTGTTCTATGTCCTGGTGCACAGTAAATCGCAAAAACAGTAAACACAGTACTTTTATTGATTATGATTTTGGCCTCACAAATTTGAATTTTTGTGTTACTGTACATCTCGGAGTTTACAGTTTCGGAACGTAGTCTAAGGCAAATATATAATGCTACCCCTCCGAATCCAAAGGGCAAAGCGAAGGTTTTAGTCGGTATTATACCAGGACGGTATCGAGTCCGACATACCCAGACAGAAGACCGGTCTTGGATGCATAAAGGCATTTCCTTCGCTATACAAAAAAAACCCTCCGAATCCACCATCTCTATTAGTATGTATTACAAATATCTGGATATATCGAAATTATATTTCTATTTCATCCATGTTTCAGATAATATTACAATATCAATTTGATTGGCTTTCATATAGGTTCCCAATTGCAACTTCTTTGAATAAAGTGATCTAATGGTAATTTGAAAAATTTTGATCATAAGGATATATGTAAACATAAAATCGTTTTTTATTTTTTTAAACACTATGCTAAGTAAAATGCCAATCAAAGGATGCTACAAGTAGTATACTCATATTGTATAAGGTAATGACACTCAAATTTACGCGATACCAGATTCTTCATGTCTAAGTTGTGACCTCTCCATCTTTTTTTAATATCTAACTAATATTTTATAGTTTTCAGTATTGTTCGGCATATAAATCCGTTTAATATTATCTATAAAGCCTTCAAGTAAATCGATGGAACTATCCTGATTACCAGTGATATTACTACTATATTTTTCCTGTTCATGTTCAGTGTTTGTTTTCAAGCGTTTGCTTGGATTATTTTTGGGTTCGGTGCTATGTTTTTGAATTGTTACTCGTTTATTTTCAATATTATTGTAAATTTGTAAATTAGTAAATTTTGTAAAGTTGTAAATTTTGGAATCGACCTAATTTTGTTTAAAAATTTTTGGATAAACCTTTTTGGTTTATTGAACTGTATAGTAATAGAATACTCAGCTTTCCCTACATCCTCTAAATCTGATAATATTTCGAATCTATTTTTGTCCAAATTGATATCTGATTTAACGCATAACAATTCTGTTTTGTGTGAAAAACTAGAAAATCTCTATTCCTAGCATACCTTGTTCTCACTACTCTAGCATATTTATTTTGGTTTAAAGCGTTTTTTTCTTCTTGGAAGGCTATACTTTGCCATGCCATCATTTCTTTTATTTGTTTATTCTTTAAAAATACCGGGCACTCTTTTTTGTTTGCAGGGTGGCTTCCTCTGCATAATGCACATTCCACTTTTTGCTCATTACAATCAACTACATTATGTTGGCCGGAATATTTGATGCATCTTTGATCTCCTTGACACTGTTCCTTTATATGATTGAATCTACAGCATCTATAACATTGAACAATCTTTTGAAAAAATGGTCTGACCACGCATTTAACTAAATGGATTGCCACTTTATTAGATAACACTGTACCTCTGAACGTTATTTTAACACATTGTGATTTAACCTTCATTGCGTCAGTATTTTTGGCTTTCCTACGTAAGACTTCAAAGACAGGTATGTCGGATTTAATCGCGTCCAAACAATTCAAAATCCACGTCAAATATTATACGTTGTCTGGAAAGTAAATATTTCGTCATATATGCTTTTTTAAGATTTTTTTTTCCAAAATCTTTTCATCTGGTATATCGTTTGCAGTATTAGCATTTTTATATTGCAATTTCACTTTGTTGTACATATTGTATATGTGATGTTTGTGCTATGGGTATGCATTTGTATATATATGTACATATATTTTTAATTATAATAAATTAAAACAATTTTTATAAACGCACCGTCTCCTTTCATAGATTTTTTTTTCTCCTAGCGACATCTATTTTTCAACTGGGCCCTATTCCTTCCTTTTCTATTTGATATTGCGTGACTTACCACTTGACCTTGAATAGATAATTTAGACTCTGACGATCGTGGGGTAACAGGCAGTTTATTGAACGACTTGTAACGGATAACGCAAAATGCAAATTTAGGTTTCCATATTTTAGATTTTAAATTAATACACTGATGATGAGATAAAACCTAGTATCGAAACGCTTGTAAAATTACTATTTAATAAATTAGTGCAAAAATGAGTGTTGTTTGTTCATATTTCCAAATTAATATCCATGTATCCACTCAGAATACATTTGTTATATATATATATATATATATATATATACATACATATATATATATATAAATATATATATATATATATATATATATATATATATATTAGGGTTGTCTTTAAAATTGTCATTTTCGAATTTTCTTGCTCCCAGGGGCTCAAATGGTTCCAAATAGATAAAAAACAATTCTCTGAAAGTTTCAGCTCTTAATATTAACGTTTAGATAGAGCGCAATTCAATCAAAGTTTTGTATGGAGATAGCATGGAAAAATTTTCAAAAATTTTAAAAATGTTTTTTAACTTCCCGAAGAAGAAGTTTATGTTTTCATAAAAAAATCCGAATTGCTAATTTTATGTTTTCTCGACGTTTCAAGCCATTCTGAATCGAATGAGACCAAATTTGGAAAATGTATGTGTGTGTGTGCGTGTATGTGAATAGATTTTTTGCCGTAAATCGACGTTTTCTCGAAAAAGGCTGAACCGACTTCAAAAATTTAAAAACCACTCGGTGTATCTCGATGAGGACTATTGTTTGTCAATTTTGTGCGACGATTTGGCAAGCCGTTTCTTTATAAATCGCAGAAAAGTGAAACATTTTTTGTCTATGTTTTAGCCCGCAATTCTGAATCGAATTTAAACATTCAAAAACCGTTCGAAAGATATTAGTTGGGAATTCGTGCTGATTAGTTTTTGGTACATATCGGCCGGGCCGTTTTCTTGTAATGAAGTTTTAAAAAAAAAATTTCGACGATTTTTATGATTATTTTTTTGACGGTAGATACCATAGTTTTCTAGATCATACTAAAATATTACGGCCCTACGACAACTGGTTTAGCTTTAAAAATTCGTCAAAGTTTGCAAAAATTAAAATGATCTTTTTGGCACTTGTCAAAATTAGAACTTTCATCGACGTTTGCTCAAAAACGCCTGAACCGATTTAAGATATTCAAAAAGCATTTGATATATCTCGATGAGGATTATCGTTTCTCAGTTTTGTGCGACGATCAACCGAGCCGTTTCTTTGTAATTTGGAAAAAAGTGTTAAACCTTTCGTCCACATTTAAGCTCATACTACTGAACCGATTTTAAAAAATCAAAAACTGTTCGAAAGATATTAGTTGGGAATGATACTGATTAGTTTTAGGTGAAAATCTACCGAGCCGTTTTCTTGTAATTAATTGTTGAAAAAAAAAATTAGGCCGATTTTTATAGAACTTTTTTTGGCGATATATATCATGGTCTTATAGAACTTACTGAATTATTACGGCCTTACGACAAATAGTTTAATTTTAAAAATTCATCAAAGTTTGAGAAAATGAGTAGTTTTTTTGACGTTTGTTAAAAATAAAATTAGATTATTTAGTTAGTATAACGATAGTGTACTTGGTCTTGAACATAGTAAACCATTAAAGTCCTATGGAAACTGGCGCAATTATAATTATTGATTAATTAAAATTATTGATTTTTGAGAATTTGCTTTTAGAAAATACTTCGAGTTAACGTGTTTGTTCGTTCGTTTGCAATGATGTGTAATAAATCCACTCGGAATACTTATAATCACTCATAAATTAATTTATTTTTTATTGATTAAGTCGATTATTACACATATCGGGAAGTTCATGTAACTTGCCTCAAGGCTAAATACCAAACCAACTAGTTAGATATAATTTAGCGAACAAATGAATGAATAAAACTCATTCATTCGCTAAATTATACCTAAAAAACATTAAATTATATAAAGTATTTTGGCACAGAACGGAGAGACACTTAGGATAGGATAAAACTAAATGAATAATATGTAAGCAATTTCATAGAAAAACAATAATAATAATAATGAAAACACTTACAATTTTGTATCCTAATATTACATATGAAAACATTATTAATCCATGTTATAGATATGTGCACATTGATAAACAATATATTTTTTAACATTACAGATGGTAAAACACACACATTAACATGATAACTTAACATGTTGTCAAAACTATATATTTACTGTTAGGATAGAAATGTCACATTTTTTCTTGAAGCAGTTTTTAGCATGTGTTCAAATTTAACGGGAATTTTAAAAGACGATGGGATCTTGTCATTTTTTAAGAAAATTTGACACGCTATTTAGGAACCACGTATTTGTTTCGTTCAGGGTCGTATTGTCGAAGCGTTTGTTTATGACTCTGTTGTTATGCAATTGCAAAAACAATCCCTCAGCAAATTTTCTTTTACTTACGTTCTCTTCAAAATGTAAAATTTTAGGTTTAATAAATTAATATGCTCCGTTAACATCATCGTAAATTGTTTGAGATTTTTTGAGTTATTTTTATGTTGATGAAGACGTTTACTTAGCTTTTGGCTAGTTCTTCCGATATGAAAAAGTTCGCAATTAGGGCAATTAATCCGATATACCAAGTTCCTGAAGCGGTCAGAATTAAACTTAGATTTAATTTGTGTAAAAATTGACCTAAGGGTTCTATCGCAACTACATACCAACAAAATGCCACATTGTTGAAACAGTTTTTCCACGAAAAATATAAATTTTCTACATACAGTAGGCAAATGACACCGGTATATGACACCATGTCTAAACGGTGTTTATGGTCCTTGAGGTCGTTTTGTTTGTTTAAAAGGTGCGTCTGTTATTTATGACTGAGTTAATTATATTTGTAGGGTAAGAGTTATTTTTAGTGTGCTTGTTACCAGGTCAATGTTGGTGTCCCAAAAATTTTTATTAGCTATTAGTATGGCGTGGTCTGTTAATATATTATAGTAATTATAGTTAAATAGATTGTCACTGAATGAAGGCTAAGATGCTAGTTGAAACGTATGGGTTTTAAATAAATTTTTAAAAACTCTTATACTATTTTTGATATAATGCCCGACTTTTTAACCCAAATTATATATATATATATATATATATATATATATATATATGTATATATATATATGTATATATATATATATATATATATATATATATAAATTTAGTGTCACAGGCGTTGTCCACGATGAACGCCTAGCCCAATATACTGAACCGATTTAAAATTTGTTTTGCTCACCGTATGCATATGGATCCCATTTAGGACATAGGGTATATTAAAAATCTCAATTAATAGCCGAAATTTTATATAATTTAATTAAAAAACGTTTTGACATTTTACCATAGTTTGAGTTCTGTCGAAAGTCTACAACTCTAGATAAAGACCATAGAGCAACGAATGATTCGAACGCAAGAGTTCATGATGCGTTTCTATGAGCTATAGTGACGGTTGGTAAGCATGCATGTGTAAAGTGAGGTTATTGATCATTATTGATGTCATTGATGTTAATTAATGGTAAAAAAGTGTAAAGTGAGGTTATTGATTGTTATAATTATTGATGTTTATTAATGGAATCGTTTATGAAATCAAATTTGCTTGAAAATAATCCTGCTTAATGAAAGATGAGTTTTAGCAGAGAATATTACGATTCATGGTTTGTATGTTCATATATACCAAGAAAGAAAAATAACCAAGTAAGTATTAAAACATAGTAAGTGTTTGATAGTGAATTTATTATATTAAGCAGAAAACTACAATGAATGAAATGTGTTAATATTACAGCTTGCAACAGATTGTGTTAATATTACAGCTCAACATTGACGAAGGCAACAAACATGCTCTACATTAACACGAGCATCATTTATGGTAATAAGCAAGGCAATGAACTTTAGAAATAAAACAGAAGGCATGTACTGCAAGAAAGTTTCAAATAAAAAGTAATTATTATACAACGGATTTCTTCGATACCATCAGATTGCACGATACCATTTAAGAGGTTGTAATTTCTGACACGTTTGGCATTTGCGATGACTATCACCAAGGCTCAGGGACAAACAATGCCCGATTTTGGACTTGAATTAAAAAATCAATGTTTTTTGCACAGGTAATTACATGTTGACCAAAGAGAAATTGGCCAAAAACATCGTGCATCAATTAGTTTTAAACTAGATTTATAAAAGCATTCATTATTGAGTAATAATAATTGATTGGGAATATCTGATACAGCAATATGGAATGTTAGATGTTGAAATGTGTAAATAATTTAAATTAGAATAATGTATGTAATGTAATAAATTATTTATATTGTATATATTTTTTATATATTGTGATATTTAATTTTAGGAAAACATTATGCAGTTAATTGTATGTTTGCATAATGGTGTTTATGAAATATATGTATGTTGAAACTAATATAGGTGGTGTTTTAAATTAATAGCAAATTTGCTTAGAATATTATATATTATAATTATTTGTAATTATAGCGAAATTTAGAAATGTTTTTTTGAATAATATTTAAATATATAATACATATATATAATTTAAATATCGCTTGTTAGAAATTGAAAAATAAAGATACTAATAGAAAATCTTTACAACCAACTAGAATCGAATACTTTTATAAGTAAAATTATTACTTGATTACTTATGATAAATTTATGCTAAACTTGAATTTTTTTTAAATATAAATTTTAAGGAAATTTTGATAAATAGTATTGGATGTTGTTCAAATAATAACCACTGCAACGCGGCAAAATATTTTTGTTTAAAATCTTCGGGGATGAGATGGTCATTGGTCTATGATGAACTCATCTCGCTTGAGGTCATCGATAATTGGCTATGACAATTTTCTCCCTCGGTGACATAGAATGTGTACATATGATTATCTTTCTCACACCCTCGCTTGAGTCACAGGGCAAAGTTGCATGTATCATCGTCTTAATCTTTTATCTTTCTTTAACTTAGCCTTACTCATGGATTAAGGCATTTTATCGCTTGCTTACACGGTTGACGCGGATTGCATAAGTTCTTCATCCCTTTCTGTCCGTACGCCTGAGGTCTAACGGTATAGTGAGTAGTCGTTGTAGAATCTTCTATCCTTGTTGTACCTGCGCTAGAGTGTATGCTGCATCTTGCTCCCGCGTAGGACCCTACGCTCATCGTTGTATGTGTAAAACTTTCTCTTTGGTGACGTCACGCGTATTCTCGTGCGTTGTTGTCAAAATATTTACGTACAGCGAATTTTGTAAATATATTACGAATGTTTGTTAAAATAATAATTGTTACATGACTAATATTAATTAAATATAGAATGTTACAATATATATATATATATATATATATATATATATATATATATATTTGTAATATTTTTGCAGACCAACCGTCGAATTAAAAAAAAGATTAAATAACAAAATTATTTATTCCATTAAATGTTTTGACACTTGATGTGTGTCATCATTCAGTAATCTAAAAAAATACATAACATAAATACACAGTTGATGATAAACAAAATATATAAAAGGAGAAAATTATACATACCAAACCAGGAAAAACAACAGAAAAAATTAATTAAAATGTAAAAATTGATTGAACACTAAATTTGTGTAAAATAATAAAATACTATTATATTAATTAACGAAAAATAGAAAGAGCACATATTGCTCTCCTATATTTGATGTTATTGATAGCATGACATTGTGGTCACTGATCAAGGTTATAACGCAGTGTTGTACCCGCACGTGTAATGAAGGAGTGGGAGAGAGATGTGAGAAACAAAAGTGGAAAGAAAAACAAAGAAGAAATATAACGAACGAAAAATTCTCAAACTGTATTGAATTACTTTTAATAAAATTAATGATGACTTTGTAACTGTCATGTAAGAGATGAGAGGAATTACGTTTGTTTACACAAGAAGTATTAAGGGATATAAGTAAAGACTCAACTATCTTTCTAGATCACAATTTTTTTCAATGTGAAGGATGGAAGGATTTGACATGTTAAAAGTGTGGTTAAAGTTTGTCATATGATCAGAAAGAATCGTTTGAATTGATTTGGGTTTCTAGAATTATAAATATGTTGATTAACCCTCTTGTATATATATTGGGAGTTTTCATCAATGTAACAACTATTGCAATCATTGCAGTCCAACCTGTAAACAGAATCAGTGACCCTATCAGCGAGAGTTTTTGATTTAAGAGAAGAAAAAGGCAACTGAAAGTGTTGTCAAAACTGAAAACCAAAAAAAAATCTTCTGCGGCAAATAACTTTTTTAAAAAATAACAAAAATTGCTTAAAAAGGGTAAACATATAACACCTTTATATTTATCTAAAGAGGAAGAATTAGATTTTGAAAAAGAATTGCTAAGATAGGAAGAACTGTTCAAATTATTTTGTAAAAACTTTAATCTATTTTTAATAACGTTATTAACTAAATATGAAGGATAAGAATTATTATTCAAAACAACACGAACTAAAGACAGGTTTTTTTTCCCACAAAATCTTATCACTTAACAAAATGGCCCTATCTATTAAGGAAATGACAACTGAAATTTTTACAGAACGAGAGTGATAGAAAAAATAATTTAAAAATCGACCAGACCAAGTTGGTTTTTGAAACCAGTCAGTGAGGATGACATTATTGTTTCTTGTAAGTTTTGAGTCCAGGAATCTAATAAAATTACTAGCTTCAAGTTCACAGGTGAACTGCAAATGCTTATTGAAAGAATTAAAAGAATTTAAAGTGTGTGATGCATAATCCTTATCTAAGCACAAGAGGATGTATTTTAATTCATTTAATAAGCATTTACAGTTTTCAAAATTTAATTCTTCCCCTTTAGATGAATATAAAGATGTTATTTGTTTACCCTTTTTAAGCAATTTTTCTTATTTTTAAAAAAAAGTTGCATTTGTTTTACATAAGTTTGACACAACCGAGTTTTTAATTATTTAAAAAATTACCATAAATTAAGTAATTATTGCTCTAAGATTAATTTACTGAAAGGTTTAACTAAAGTTCATGTGCCCTCATGATTGGGGGTACTGAGCTTCTCCAGTGTCGAAACAGGAAACACAATCAAATACATTTGACCGAACATCCTATGATGAATATTGATACTGAAGATACCGGGGCAGCGCCTATGCCGTCTGTCTCATGGCAAGTAGTAAATTCAAGTAAAACTTTTAAGCGTAGGCGCACATCATCAAACAATTCACTTGAAAATTCAATAAAATATCAAATAGATTTGACATATTAAATTTGATAACTGAAACATCAAATTCCAATACCGTTAATCAAACGGATAAAAACATCACAACGTCTACCACTAAAATACAAAGACCCCCTCCAATATTTGTGTACGGCATTACAGACTTCCCGGATATGAGAAGTGATTTAAATAAAATCATGGATGAAAATGATTATATATTTAAATCTATGCCAAATGATATAATTAGAATAAACAATAATTTACCTGACCAATACAGGGCAGTTATCAAGTTTTTTTAAAATGAAAAATGTAGTATATCACACTTATCAGATAAACCAAGAACTGTCTTATAGAGTTGTAATAAAAAATATACACCATACATATGACACTAATGAAATAAAAAAAAAATTAGAGAAACTTAATTTTAAAGTAAGGTGTAAAATTAATGTGAAACAACACAAAACCAAATTGCCCTTGAACATGTTTTTTGTTGATTTAGAACCTGCAGATAACAATTGCGAAATATATAAACTAAAAAATTGCTTAATCATATGATTGTGGTGGAACCGCCACGTAAAAGCAAAGGTGTTATTCAATGTACAAAATTTCAAATGTATGGACACTCTAAAAATTATTGCAACAGACCTTTCGCCTGCGTTAAATGCGGTGGACCTCATAATACTTTAGTATGTAAGAAAGAAAGATCTACTCCAGCAACATGTATTTTATGTGGTGGTGCTCATCCGGAAAACTACAAAGGTTGTCATTTCTACAAGGATTATTACTAACAACATAATTACAACTTTCAAGAAGGAAAACAAACCACGGATAGATTTAAACATCAAAAACAGAAAAAACTAGACGTCCATTAGCTAATTCTTACAGTGACCATAGAAGCTATTCAGAAGTATTAAAGTTACAACGAAACTAGCTGTAAGTGGAATTCTGTCTTAAGGCAATTAAGGCATCGTGCCTTAAGGCAAATTGCTGGAACTTCCCGTACCAAAAATTATTATTTTTTTAAAAACGATTAACATTTTTGAAAAAAATTTACTTTGAAAAAATAAGATATTTGAGAAACTATAAATTGGACAAAAAATTACTTTTTTTTGAAAAAAATTTTTTTAAATTTTTTTTTTTTGAAAAAAATTTTTTTTTTCTTTATTTTGACATATTGTGGAAGATCTGAACTTTTTTTTTAAAGCAATCGTACTGCTTTAACTGCATAGGGACAAAATATAAAGCGCGTAAGCGCCGCGTCGCTGTCTAACGCCTAAGCATTGGTACGGGACCCATAGGAATGTTAACAAAATGTTTACTGATTGTTAAAATCTCTATAAAATATCTGATAATTTGATCTGCATATGTCTAATGATCATTTTTGACCGCCAAATGGCTCATTTTTTTACTTTTTCCTCCATATCTCCGAAACCGCTAGACCTACCTTTATGAAAATTTTATCGATTCTTCATCTTGTCAATACAAGCGAAATGTTTTTTGAATTATTCAAATCGAACGCTCCGTTCTCTTAAAAACTGAGTTACCGTTTTCGGCACTTTTTGCCCCGTATCTTCGGAACGGCTAGACCTGCCTTTGCCAAAAACTAATCAGCACGTCTCCTTATCAATACGAATCGAATGTTTTTTGAATTATTCAAATCGGTTAATCCGTGTTCCAGAAATCGTCGACGAAAATTTGTATCCGCACATACATACACACACGTACATACATACATACATACACACACACACACACACACATACACACACACACATACATCCATTTTTTCTAAGGCATGCCAAAATGTTCAGAAACCTCTGAAACGTAAAGATATATAAAAATTTTCATTTTCGATTTTTTTGCGATTACTATAACTTGCCCTACGGGAAGTTAATAACAAAAACAAACAGTCACAGGTAACTGTAGCTCTTATCACATTAATTAATGATTTTAAAGACATTTTCAAACAACTAATGGAACAAAACAGGTTAGTCATGAACATGTTATCCAAATTAGCTAAAAATTAATGGCCAAGTTTGTTCGGAATGCTCAATGGAATGCAAATGGTATTCTAAACCATAAAAATGAATTAATAGTATTTTTACAACAACATATGATTGATGTAATGCTAATCAGTGAAACGCATTTAACAAATAATCTACATTTCAAGATTTCTTTCTATTCTTTCTATAATACTAATCACCCAAACAATACTGCACACGCTGGATGTGGAATATTAATTAAAAACAGTATTTCACACTGCACACTAACAAATTTGCTTACAAGCATCTACAATATGCATTAATACATTTCCTTATGATATCATTGTCTCTTCTGTATATTGTCCTCCACGTCACAGGATGAAAACAGCTGATAATGAAAAATTCTTTGATACATTAGGACACAGATTTGTAGTGGGTGGTGATTTTAACAGCAAAAATACATTATGGGGCTCTAGACTTACCACTCCTAAAGGTAAGCAGTTGGCGCAAATGCTGTTAAACAAAAATTATTCATTCTTATCGACTGGGAAACCTACTTTTCGGCCTACGGATAGAAACAAACACCCTGACCTTCTAGATTTTTATATAATAAATGGCATTTCTGATTTATACACAAACATAGAAGATAATTCAGATTTATCATCAGATCATACACCTATCATAGCAACAATTAGCATCACAGTAATAAAAGTGAAAAAAATTAATGGTCTTTTTAATAGTGAAACAAACTGGAACTCTTTTAGACAAGAAATCGATTCTAAATTAGACCTTAGAGTCAGATTGAATTCTAAAGCAAATATAGAGAATAACTTAAATTTTTATATAAATACTCTTAAAAAATCTGCACAAAATGCTACTCCACATATAACATATAGCAATACGACGTCTAATATCCCAATGGAAATTAAAATATTAATAAGGAAAAAAAGACGAGCAAGGAAAATATGGCAAAGGTCACGTAATTTACGGGATAAAACTGTATTCAACAATTTATCGAATGAACTAAAACAAAAGTTGAAAGTCATGCAAAACAACAGTGTAGCGGAATACATCACTAATCTTAATAGGTACGATTATTCGATATGGAAACCAATAAAATCTTTGAAGAAACCAATCCATTTTAACGCCCCAATAAGAATGGAATCACCATCATTAGGTGATTGTGCCAAAAGTGACAAAGAAAAGAAAATTTGTTTGCAATTTATTTATCAGATGTGTTCACTCCAAATGATGACATTATTGCTAACAACGTAAGGAATGCTCTAAAAGCAATTCATGATGATTCTACAATTATAAAAAAAGTAACACCAAAAGAAATAAAAGAGTTTATTAAACTTATAAACCATAAGAAGAGTGCAGGGATAGATAACATAAAAGGAAAGGTCGTGAAAGAATTGTCAAGAAAAGCAATTGTTTTACTGACATATATTTATAATGCAATATTTAGGTTGGGATATTGGCCAAAATGTTTTAAAATTTCAGAGGTTATAATGATTTTAAAACCAGGAAAACCAGCTTCAAATGTCACATAAAATAATGCCATAGGATAGTAAATAGCATCCAAAAGGCAATAGAGAGAAAGGAATATTGTTCAGCAATCATTATCGATATCAAACAGGCGTTTGATAAAGTATGGTACGAGGGCCTACCCATCAAAATAAAAAATTCTTTGCCGCACAAATATTTTTACTATTGAAAAGTTACTTAACAAACAGATTATTCAGGACTAGAGTTGGAACAGAAACATCAGAATTATGCAACTTTTTTAGGGCCACTATTATATCTCATTTATACGCACGACATTCCAACTGATAGCAATGTCATAATTGGAACTTTTTCCGTTGATACAGTTGTCATGGGAACTAATACAAATGCATCCGTCGCAACGTCAAAATTTCAACAATATGTCTCCGAATTTGAAAAGTGGCTCAATAAGTGGAAGATTAAAATAAATGAAACAAAATCTAGCCATATAACCTTCACAACAAGAACCCTGGACTGCCCAAGTGTAAAAATAAACAACATAGAAATACCGAAATATGAGAGTGTAAAATACCTTGGGATTCATCTCGATAGAAAGTTAAGCTGGTCAACGCACATCAAAATGAAAAGAAAACAGATGGAGAAGAAGTTTAAAGTTGTATTGGCTAATTTTCAGGAGTTCAAATATGAGCTATGAAAACAAACTTCTTTTATATAAAACAATAATTATCCCAATCTGGACATACGGCATTGAGCTATGGGCGTGCGCAAGCAATTCAAATATAAAAAAATACAAGTAGCGCAATCGAAAATTTTAAGATGCATTGTGAACGCACCCTGGTATATTACAAATAACACCCTACAAAAAGACCTAAAAATAAAAACTATTAATGAGATGATAAAAGATAGGAGCAAAAAATGCCACGAAAAACTACCAGGTCACCCTAACAAATACTTAAAAGAATTGAGCGAGGAATATCCCACACGTAGATTGAAAATAAAATGGCCATACGATCTCAAATAAAACGTCAAAAATAAAAAAATAAGTGAGATATCCCATAGGAGATAATCTCTTAATGCATTAACACCAACATCACATTGTCTTAAATAATGTATTTTATTTTGATTGACAATAAAATTATGCAAAAAAAATATATTTCTTCTCTGTTTTTCTTTCCCCTTTCGTTTCTCACATCTCTCTCACACTCCTGTAGTGTAGTACCACATGCGGGTACTACACTGCTTTGTAACCTTGATCAGTGACCACATTGTCATGCTATCAATAACATCAAATATAGGAGGGCAGTATGTGCTCCTTCTATTTCTCGTAAGTTAATATAATAGTATTTTATTATTTTACACAAATTTAGTGTTCAATCAATTTTTACATTTTAATTAATTTTTTCTGTTGTTTTTCCTGGTTAAATTTCCTCCTTTTATATATTATATTTATCATAAACTGTGTATTTATGTTATATATTTTTTTAGATAACTGAATGATGACACACATCAAGTTTCAATAGCTTATGCTAAGACCATAATTGAAAGGACATTAAATAGAATATTAAAAATTAAGAATATAAGAATGGATATTATAAAACTTGGAACTCAAATTGTACACGTGGGTACAATACAACGTCGTGTACAATTTAAGTTCCAAGTTTTTTAATATCCATTCTTATATTTTTAATTTTTAATATTCTATTTAATGTCCTTTCAATTATGGTCTTAGCATAAGCTATATAAGTATTGGAAACTGCAGTGTTTTTATCAGCATAAGAAGCTCAAATATAATAAATATAGTATCTACGGTAAAAGAATAATATCACCTTTGTTATTTCTAACCAATATAATTGCTTCAATATTTTTTATATATAGTAGTCTATAGTTTTTAACTTTCTGAAGGAGAAGTTTATGTTTTCATAAAAAAATTCGTTACGCTAATTTTGTTTTCTAGACGTTTCAAGTCATTCTGAATCGAATGAAACAAAATTTGGAAAAAGTGTGTGTGCGGAGACGGCCATAAATTTAAGAACTGACAACAATTCGCTTTGCAATGACTATAAAATAATCCTTGACTATTTTTAAAATACCACTATATCTGAATGAAGCGTGTATTTTATTATTTTATTATTTTACTAAAAACATATGTTTGCCAGTCTTTTTACACTTTCGCAAAAATTTGTAAACACAATTCATTCAGTATTTAGACGTTAGTAAATCTGAACACACTAGAATGTAACCAAAAATTGTCAAAAAATAATTAGTTTAAATGTTCTAGTTATCAATAGTTTGGTTTATCACAGTGTAATAGTGTAGTGTATTTGTGTATAATTAATTTCTGTAAGTATTTATATATAAGTTCTATAACTTTATTTTATATTCCTCCTACATCATATAAAATCTTTTAGTTTTTCCACTGAATGATGGTCTCGATTAAGACCGAAACGATAAATAAAGTATTTCAAAACTACTTTAGTTTTTTTACTTGGTGTTACTGCCCGATTCTAAATAACTCATCAAAATATATATCAACACCAAACTCACATATTTCAATATATATATATATATATATATATATATATATATATATATATATATATATATATATATATATAGCATCACAGTAATAAGAGTGAAAAAAATTAATGGTCTTTTTAATAGTAGAACAAACTGGAACTCTTTTAGACACGAAATCGATTCTAAATTAGACCTTAGAGTCAGATTGAAATCTGAAACAGATATAGAATATAACTTAAATTTTTATATAAATACTCTTAAAAAATCTGTACAAAATGATACTCCACATATAAGATATAGCAATACGACGTCAAATATCCCAATGGAAATTAAAATATTAATAAGGAAAAAAAGACGAGCAAGGAAAATATGGCAAAGGTCACGTAATCCACGGGATAAAACTGTATTCAACAATTTATCGAATGAACTAAAACAAAAGCTGAAAGTCATGCGAAACAACAGTGTAGCGGAATACATTGCTAATCTTAATAGATACGATTATTCGATATGGAAACCAATAAAATCTTTAAAGAAACCAATCCATTTTAACGCCCCAATAAGAATGGAATCACCATCATTAGGTGATTGGGCCAAAAGTGACAAAGAAAAGGCAAATTTGTTTGCAATTTATTTATCAGATGTGTTCAATCCCAATGATGACATTATTGATAACGACGTAAGGAATGCTCTAAAAGCAATTCATGATGATTCTACAATTATAAAAAAAAATAACACCAAAAGAAATAAAAGAGTTTATTAAACTTATAAACAATAAGAAGAGTGCAGGGATAGATAACATAAAAGGAAAGGTCTTGAAAGAATTGTCAAGAAAAGCAATTGTTCTACTGACATATATTTATAATGCAATATTTAGGTTTGGATATTGGCCAAAATGTTTTAAAATTTCAGAGGTTATAATGATTTTAAAACCAGAAAAACCAGCTTCAAATGTCACATCTTACAGACCAACCAGTTTACTGCCAACTCTATCAAAATTGTTGGAAAAACTATTATTAGTAATAATAAAAAAGTATTTAAATATAATATCTGATCATCAATTCGGGTTTAGAACCCAGCACTCCACAACACAACAATGCCATAGGATAGTAAATAGCATGCAAAAGGCAATAGAAAGAAAGGAATGTTGTTCAGCAATCATTATTGATATCAAACAGGCATTTGATAAAGTATGGCACTAGGGCCTACTCATTAAAATAAAAAATTCTTTGCCGCACAAGATATTTGTACTATTGAAAAGTTACTTAACAAACAGATTATTCAGGACTAGAGTTGGAACAGAAACATCAGAATTATGCAACATCAATTCGGGGGTTCCACAAGGGAGTGTTTTAGGGCCACTATTATATCTCATTTATACGCACGACATTCCAACTGATAGCAATGTCATAATTGGAACTTTTGCCGATGATACAGTTGTCATGGGAACTTATACAAATGCATCCGTCGCAACGTCAAAAGTTCAACAATATGTCTCCAAATTTGAAAAGTGGCGCAATAAGTGGAAGATTAAAATAAATGAAACAAAATCTAGCCATATAACCTTCACAATAAGAACTCTGGACTGCCCAAGTGTAAAAATAAACAACATAGAAATACCGAAATATGAGAGTATAAAATACCTTGGGATTCATCTCGATAGAAAGTTAAGCTGGTCAACGCACATCAAAATGAAAAGAAAACAGATGGAGAAAAAGTTCAAAGTTGTATTGGCTAATTGGCAGGAGTTCAAATATGAGCTATAAAAACACGTCCTTTTATATAAAACAATAATTATCCCAATCTGGCATTGAGCTATGGGCGTGCGCTAGCAATTCAAATATAAAAAAAATACACGTAGCGCAATCGAAAATTTTAAGATGCATTGTGAACGCACCCTGGTATGCTACAAATAACCCTACATAAAGACCTAAAAATAAAAACTATTAATGAGATGATAAAAGAATGGAGCAAAAAATACCACGAAAAACTACCAGGTCACCCTAACAAATATTTAAAAGAATTGAGCGAGGAATATCCCACACGTAGATTGAAAAAAAAATGGCCATACGATCTCAAATAAAACGTCAAAAATAAAAAAATTAGTGAGATATCTCATAGGAGATAATCTCTTAATGCATTAACACCAACATCACATTGTCTTAAAAAATGTATTTTATTTTGATTGACAATAAAACTATGCAAAAAAAAATTTCTTCTCTGTTTTTCTTTCCCCTTTTGTTTCTCACATCTCTCTCCCACTCCTTCATTACACATACTACACTGCGTTGTAACCTTGGTCAGTGACCACAATGTCATGCTATCAATAACATCAAATATAGGAGGGCAATATGTGCTCCTTCTATTTCTCGTAAGTTAATATAATAGTATTTTATTATTTTACACAAATTTAGTGTTCAATCAATTTTTACATTTTAATTAATTTTTTCTGTTGTTTTTCCTGGTTTGGTATGTATAATTTCCTCCTTTTATATATTATATTTATCATCAACTGTGTATTTATGTTATATATTTTTTTAGATAACTGAATGATGACACACATCAAGTTTCGAAACGTTTAATGGAATAAATAATTTTGTTATTTAATCTTTTTTTAATTCGACGGTTGGGCTGCAAAAATATTACAAATATGTATCAACGTCGACAAAACTATCATATATATATATATATATATATATTGAAATGAATAAAACAGCCAATGCGTCGAATGTAAACAATTTAATTTATTTTTTATACGTTTCGAGACTAGATGTGTCTCATCATTCAGCTAAAAGAAATTTACAATATAAAGAAAAGGTTTCAAAAAAATGAATTTATACAATGGAAAAATTAATTGAAAAAGCAACAAATTATACACACCAGATCAGGAAAAACCCACTTTACTAAAACATTTTACAACACCACAATCACATGACACTACTGTAGGAAAACAAAAATAATTTACGAAAAGACCGAAAAAGGTAGATGTAAAAATGTATAAAATACATAATTATTTGTTTTCAAAGCATAGCAACACGAATGGACTAAGAATGCGTCGAGAGACGTGTAGACGGCTATGCGACCAACACGCGTGCATGTGGGAAGGGATATCAGGGGTGTAGTATGGCGTCAGATTTACAGAAATTAATATATATATATATATATATATATATATATATATATATATATATATATATATATATATATATATATTGTTGTGCCCCATCCAGCGACGGAGCCAACAAAATGTAGGTTCTTCCTGCTGCTAAGTATCAAGCTGGTACCAGAATGTGAAATGGAATCAGTAAAACAGATGAAGACTTTTGATGTTTACGTTTATTTCATGATTCTTGTACACTTTTCATATAATTTGAACACTGAACTTAAATATAACTCCATTGATTACTTTATGTTACTCAAAATGACTGAATTTTATTATAACTGGATTACAACTGAACTATATTGATCTTAACCCATACTGATCTTGACCCATACTCATACTGACTCAAACTGACTGTTTATTGCATCATCCAGAACCTTAAATACTCCTTATCGGTATGACGCATTCCTTTTCTAGAATGTACGATATATGTGAGTCAGAAACTACGCTTTACTTGGTCGTCGGACACAGTTTGCGGTTTCAAAAGGAATTTTATCAACACTTGCAAGGTTACTGCAAGCTTACAATGTAACTATGAGCAATACTAATTGCGTCGTTCATATTGACTGTTACATCAATTTACAATATTATTTATAACTATTATAAAGGGTGAATACCACTACAATATATATATATGATTTAGTAGTTAATTTTGATGTTGAAATATATGAGTGAGTTCTTGAGGGCGATACATCAAACAAAGAAAAGGCAAAGATTTATAAAATAATCTTTAATTCCAAACGTTTCGACATTCAATTTAATGTCATCATCAGTGGATATTACGTTGGTTGGTTACATCTAGAGAAGCGCAATTTTCGATTGCGCTACGTGTATTTTTTTTATATTTGAATTGCTAGCGCACGCCCATAGCTCAATGCCAGATTGGGATAATTATTGTTTTATATAAAATGACGTGTTTTCATAGCTCATATTTGAACTCCTGCCAATTAGCCAATACAACTTTGAACTTTTTCTCCATCTGTTTTCTTTTCATTTTGATGTGCGTTGACCAGCTTAACTTTCTATCGAGATGAATCCCAAGGTATTTTATACTCTCATATTTCGGTATTTCTATGTTGTTTATTTTTACACTTGGGCAGTCCAGGGTTCTTATTGTGAAGGTTATATGGCTAGATTCTATTTCATTTATTTTAATCTTCCACTTATTGCGCTATCAGTTGGAATGTCGTGCGTATAAATGAGATATAATAGTGGCCCTAAAACACTCCCTTGTGGAACCCCCGAATTGATGTTGCATAATTCTGATGTTTCTGTTCCAACTCTAGTCCTGAATAATCTGTTTGTTAAGTAACTTTTCAATAGTACAAATATCTTGTGCAGCAAAGAATTTTTTATTTTGATGAGTAGGCCCTAGTGCCATACTTTATCAAATGCCTGTTTGATATCAATAATGATTGCTGAACAATATTCCTTTCTTTCTATTGCCTTTTGCATGCTATTTACTACCCTATGGCATTGTTGTATTGTGGAGTGCTGGGTTCTAAACCCGAATTGATGATCAGATATTATATTTAAATACTCTTTTATTATTACTAATAATAGTTTTTTCAACAATTTTGATAGAGTTGGCAGTAAACTGATTGGTCTGTAAGATGTGACATTTGAAACTGGTTTTTCTGGTTTTAAAATCATTATAACCTCTGAAATTTTAAAACATTTTGGCCAATATCCCAACCTAAATATTGCATTATAAATATATGTCAGTAGAACAATTGCTTTTCTTGACAATTCTTTCAAGACCTTTCCTCTTATGTTATCTATCCCTGCACTCTTCTTATTGTTTATAAGTTTAATAAACTATTTTATTTCTTTTGGTGTTACTTTTTTTTATAATTGTAGAATCATCATGAATTGCTTTTAGAGCATTCCTTACGTCGTTATCAATAATGTCATCATTGGGAGTGAACACATCTGATAAATAAATTGCAAACAAATTTGCCTTTTCTTTGTCACTTTTGGCCCAATCACCTAATGATGGTGATTCCATTCTTATTGCGGCGTTAAAATGGATTGGTTTCTTCAAAGATTTTATTGGTTTCCATATCGAATAATCGTATCTATTAAGATTAGCAATGTATTCCGCTACACTGTTGCTTTGCATGACTTTCAGCTTTTGTTTTAGTTCATTCGATAAATTGTTGAATACAGTTTTATCCCGTGGATTACGTGACCTTTGCCATATTTTCCTTGCTCGTCTTTTTTTCCTTATTAATATTTTAATTTCCATTGGGATATTAGACGTCGTATTGCTATATGTTATTTGTGGAGTATCATTTTGTACAAATTTTTTAAGAGTATTTATATAAAAATTTAAGTTATACTCTATATCTGCTTCAGATTTCAATCTGACTCTAAGGTCTAATTTAGAATCGGTTTCTTGTCTAAAAGAGTTCCAGTTTGTTCTACTATTAAAAAGACCATCAATTTTTTTCACTCTTATTACTGTGATGCTAATTGTTGCTATAATAGGTGTATGATCTGATAATAAATCTGAATTATCTTCTATGTTTGTGTATAAATTAGAAATGCCATTTATTATATAAAAAGATAGAAAGTCAGGGTGTTTCTTTCTATCCGTAGGCCAATAAGTAGGTTTCCTAGTCGATAAGAATGAATAATTTTTGTTTAACAGCATTTGCGCCAACTGCTTACCTTTATGAGTGGTAAGTCTAGAGCCCCATAATGTATTTTTGCTGTTAAAATCACCGCCCACTACAAATCTGTGTCCTAATGTATCAAAGAATTTTTCAAAATCAGCTGTTTTCATCTTGTGACGTGGAGGACAATATACAGAAGAGACAATGATATCATAAGGAAATGTAATAATGCATATTGTAGATGCTTTTAAGCAATTTTCTTGAAAATTTGTTAGTGTGTAGTGTGAAATACTGTTTTTAATCAATATTCCAGATCCAGCGTGTGCAGTATTATCTGGGTGATTAGTATTATAGAAAGAATAGAAAGGAATCTTGAAATGTAGATTATTTGTTAAATGCGTTTCACTGATTAGCATTACATCAATCATATGTTGTTGTAAAAATATTATTAATTCATTTTTATGGTTTAGAATACCATTTGCATTCCATTAAGCAATCCGAAGAAACTTGGCCATTAATTTTTAGCTAATTTGGATAACATGTTCATGACTAACCTGTTTTGTTACATTAGTTGTTTGAACATGTCTTTGAAATCATTAATTAATGTGATAAGAGCTACAGTTACATGTGACTGTTCGTTTTAGTTATTTCGTTGTAATTTTAATACTTCTGAATAGCTTCTATGGTCACTGTAAGAATTAGCTAATAGACGTCTAGTTTCTTCTTTGATGTTTTATCTCTATCCGTGGTTCGTCTTCCTTTTTGAAAGTTGTAATTATGTTGTTAGTAATAATCCTTGTAGAAATGACAACATTTGTAGTTTGCCGGATCAGCACCACCACATAAAATACATGTTGCTGGAGTAGATCTTTCTTTCTTACATACTGATATATTATGAGGTCTACCGCATTTAACGGAGGCGAAAGGTCTGTTGCAATAATTTTTAGAGTGTCCATACATTTGACATTTTGTACATTGAATAACACCTTTGCTTTTACGTGGCGGTTCCACCACAATCATATGATTAAGCAATTTTTTTAGTTTATATATTTTGCCATTGTTGTCTGCAGGTTCTAAATCAACAAAAAACATGTTTAAGGGCAATTTGGTTTTGTGTTGTTTCACATTAATTATACACCTTACTTTAAAATTAAGTTTCTCTAATTCCTTTATTATTTCATTAGTGTCATATGTATGGTGTATATTTTTTATTACAACTCTATAAGACCGTTCTTGGTTCGGGTGACCTAGTCCATATATATATATATATATATATATATATATATATATATATATATATATATATATATATATATATAAATATATATATATATATATATATATATATATATATATGAGTAAGTTCTTCAAGGGCAATACATCAAATAAAAGGCAAAGATTCAGAAGTTTAATCTTTGTGTGTGTGTGTTTAATGTTATATGTGTGCATATATATATACATATAATTGTGTTTATATATATGTGGCTTTGTATATGTTTATATACATTTGTGTATATATATATTTAATTACATTGTAATATAACCTCTGTATTTCTGTACCCCATTTTTATATTTAACGTTTTTTTTTTGGTTTATGTTTTTCTGTACGCTCTGACATATTTAACCTATAATTGTCTTTTTTTCTTTAACGTCTTTTTGTGTTTCACATTTGTTTTTCGTTCCCTTATCCTCTCCTTTCTCTCACATTATGAAACCCACAGAGTCCAAACCCAATAATCCCAAACACGGGCTTAACACCTCTAATGAACTTTGCCATAATCCATCTTTTTACTCTTTTATTAAAAAATGCTATGGATCGTACATCCTGTCTGAATTTAAATAAATTGCGAAATTAAATTTGAAATTATCCACCAACATTAACAAACACATTTTCCTGATAAGATGCAGAAAAGAAGGTATCATACCAAATTTTTACCGTCTCAACACTGCGAAATTCAACCATTTGAGCACTTCACTCAATAACAAGTTCTCTCGTTTAAGCTTACAACTCCTCTCTTTAGAAATTAAAATTTGTATCCGCAACACCAATAACTTGAAACTTGCCATTAATAAAACATACTCTTGGTTGGCTTATACTGTTTGAAGCACAGATTCTTGAAAGTTTCACTGAATTTGAATCTGTTCGTAATAAACATGTTTATAACAAATAAAAAAACTCTTACACTAACAAATTCAACAAACTTTTACAATCCAGAATTAATTCGTCCAAAATAACCTTAAGCGAATCACTCATCAACAAATGGTTAAAAAATCTTTCGGACATTACGAATCCTGAGAGACTTTTTTACATCTTTGCTCTAGGTCCAAATTTTGCAATTCCGACTAACTCTCACAGCCTAAATTTTATTAAAGTACTTAGCAGTTTAGAATCAGGTCTTAACAACATAAAAGACGCTGAAATAAATACAAATATCCGTTCTATTTTCTGCAAAAATTTCCTCTCCTTAATCAAATCTTTTATTTAAAAAAAAAATCGACTGTTTAGATATTCTTAAAGATATTAAAGCCTGTAAAATTTTCTTAAAAGAAAAAAATTCTTATCACTAGAGCCGACAAAGCAAACATAACAGTGATTTTAAATAAATCCCCTTATTTAGAGAAAGTTTCCGCGCTACTTGCTGATACAAAAACTTACTCCCCCGTTATCTTAGATCCTACAGAACGTATAGACCGCTCTTTTCACAAATTCATCAGCGTTTTAGTCTCAAAAAAACAAATTTCTCCAGAAATTGTGCCTCAAAAACCTGCATCCGTACAACCCCAAACTTTACGGACTACCCAAAATACATAAACTCAACGTACCTTTTAGACCAATCGTTGCTGACTTGAATTCCCCGCTCTCAAAATTCAACAAACTTTCACAATCCAGAATTAATTCGTCCAAAATAACTTTAAGCGAATCACTCATCAACAAATGGTTAAAAAATCTTTCGGACATTACGATTCCTGAGAGACTTCTTTACATCTTTGCTCTAGGTCCAAATTTTGCAATCCCGAATAACTCTCACAACATAAATTTTATTAAAGTGCTTAGCAGTTTAGAATCAGGTCTTTACAACATAAAAGACCCTGAAATAAAAACAAATACCCGTTCTATTTTCTGCAATAACTTCCTCTTCTTCATTAAATCTTTTATTTCAATAAAAATCGACTGTTTAGATATTCGTTTAGATATTAAAGCCTGTGAAATTTTCTTAAAAGAAAACCCCGATATTCTAATCACTAGAACCGACAAAGGGAACATAACAGTAATTTTAAATAAATCATCTTATTTAGAAAAAGTTTCCGCGCTAGTTGCTGATACAAAAACTTACTCCCCCGTTATCTCAGATCCTACAGAACGTATAAACCGCTCTTTTTACAAATTCATCAGCGTTTTAGTCTAAAAAAAAAACAAATTTCTCCAGAAATTGTGCCTAGCCTCAAAAACCTGCATTCGTACAACCCCAAACTTTACGGACTACCTAAAATACATAAACTTAACATACCTTTCAGACCAATCGTTGCTAACTTGTATTCCCCGCTCTCAAAATTCTCCAAATTTTTCAACAACATACTTTCTTCAGTCACTGTTAAGTCCCCCTTTTTCGTAAAAAACTCCTTTGAATTAGTCAACAAACTCCGTGATATTGTACTTCCTGATAATTCTTTACTAGTGAGTCTAGACGTGGTATCCCTATTCACTAACGTTTTCCTACAATTATTTTCGACGCTATTACTGCTAGATGGGACAAAATTTCATGTCATACAACTATTCATTGCGCTGGTTTCTAGAGTCAATAAAATTTATAATTTCTAACACCTATTTTGAATTCAACGACCGTTTCTATTTCCAAATCTTTGGCACACCTTCTTCTATATCTCCAGCACTCGCTGAGTTATCGTTACAATATTTAGAGACCAAAGTGTTTAATTCTTGCAAATTAGATCTTCAATTTTATTACAGGTAAGTGAATGACATTTTTACTTGTGTGCCGGTTAAAAACTTTGAACTTTTACTCCACAATTTCAACTCTTTCAATGAACATCTCTCCTTCACTTTCGAAAAAGAACAGAACAATTCCATCAGCTTTCTTGACGTCAAAATTATAAAAACCTTAGATAACCGTATCATCACAAATTGGTACCAAAAACCTACTTGGTCGGGCAGGTATTTAAATTTCAATTCTTATCACCCCTCTAGCATGAAAATAGGTACTATAATTAATTTAGTTGACCACGCCATACTTCTCTCTGACAAATAATTTTGGTCTGCTAATTTATCGTTAATCCACACAACACTTATCAATAACTCTTATCCTTCAAATCTCATAAACTCTGTCACGAACAATAGACTCAAATTTCTCAATAATAACATTAATACCTCTTCTTCTTCTACCAAAATCTCCAAAGACAATAACATTATTGGCAATGTTTGTCTCCCGTTTATTAAAGAACTCTTTCCCATTTAAAAAAAACTGTTCCACAAGGTCGATTTATGATTAATTTGTAACATAAACTTAACCCTTAGCTCTTTTTTTTCCAACCTCAATATATTGTCTATAAATTAAAATGCAATGATTGTGATTCCATTTACATAGGTGAAACTGGACTAAATTTAATAAAACGATTAAACAACATGATAATAACTCAAAAAAACCACGACAAAATCAAACCATGATAACAGAACATATAAAAATATTAAACATTCTTTTAACTTTTATAACGCTAGTATACTTTATCACAAACGGAATATTATTCAGAGAATATTTGCTGAATCTTGTCTTATCAGCATTTCTAAATCTTGCATAAATAAAAGGTTGTGATGCCTCTTTACTCTGTGAAAATTATCAGGTGATACTCAATAATATTTTCAAATTTGTTTCCTCATAACTAGCTTAATTCCGAACCTGTAAACCTATCCTTACGCGGATCCCGAACTTTGAATCTTAGCCTTTTCACCCATACTTCAAAACATTGATTGTAAAAAAACTCGCCAACTATCCTTCGGTCTCTCCATATAATTTTTAAGCACATGTGACATTACTGCCTCGGGAATGTACGCATAAACTACTTTTTCCGTCCAAAATATATCATATTCAACAAATATTTTGCTATGCTCTGTTCAACAAAAACAAAAAAAACAAGTTAGTGTGTATATGATAGTGCAAAATTATGTGGCATACGCTAGTTACTGATTTAAGACCTTATTTATGTAAGTTACCTTTGTTGTTTATATATGTGTATGTGTCTGTATATGTATATATATGTATATATATATATATATATATATATATATATATATCTCGGGGGTGAATCCCAACTCCTACCGAGCGCGTCCCCAGGTGGCGGATCGGGGAACGTCCTAACCAGCCTTCGGGCTGGCGGATAGAGGTGAAATAAAATAGCCTCCGCGGACCAAAACGAGGTATGAAGGGGAAGTCACTTTACCTTCACTTTAACTTGCGATCGTTTCCTGCTGCTACCCACTGGGAGTGCCTGCGCCCTTGTGTTAATATTTCCGATAACCTGGATTACGGCTGATGTGAGCTTGCTCTGCCGAGGTGTAAGTAGCAGCAGTGAATCAGGTGCCAGCCACTTCGGGCCTTGATCAGGAAGTACGCAGTGAGTGCAGAGGTCGGAATCTGCACCGCCCCGGGCGAGTCTGGACCGTCCGTGTTTTCCGGGACATGGCTAAGTGTTGACTGGGCCTCAGGGAACTGGGGTAGAAGTATCATCTTCGAGGGTACACCCGCTCCCAGTTAAAAACAACCCGCCCCTCTGCGTACGATGCGCTGGTACTTTTAATAGCATGGAATTAAATAAGAAAAAATTCACAAAAACTGCCACTATGGAAGTGGATACACACGAAACTGACGAGGGTCTGCCAGTGCGCACAAACCGAGGCAGACTTCATTCAGCTCCGATTGGTAGCGGTCGCCCATCTCCCGTTGAACACTTGGGTGAAAAGATTCAAGAACTGCTGGTTTTCATCCAAAAGAAGACAAATGTCCACGGTGACATAAGACGTCTAGCAGGTTCAATCAGTACGGCGTACAACCTGGCACTGAGTGATCTCTCTATGACGCTCGAAAAACCAATGGAACGAGTTGCGACGACGACTCAAACATCACCATGGATGGCGACGACTGCGCCGCCGTGCACACCCATACCAAGCGAAGTGGTAAAAGATCCCAAAAAAAGGCAATTATCTTCGCCAAGCCCGATCTTATCCACTGAACGTCAAACCAAAAAGCCCACGCAAGAGGGCGATTGGAAATTAGTTGACCGGAAAAAGAAGAAGGCTCCAGAACCGCGCGAGAACGGTGCGCAAAAACGAACGGCTAAAGCGAGTCAAGAAGGCAACGGGCGTAAGGATGGCCCCGTGAAAGTGCTTCAGAAAACAAGGCGGAAAAAAGCTCGGACCAAGGCAATCCTCATAAAGCCTTCGGCTGGACAAACCTACGCTGACTTGCTAAAGAACATAAAAGGCAAGGTAAACCCCGAAGAAAGCGGAGCGAACATTAAGTCCATACGCCAAACAAAGGAGGGCAGAGTATTGCTAGAGATTAGCAAAAAGACCAATGATAACACAGCTTTCACGGAAGCAATTAAAACGGCGGTAGGCGGCTGTGGAACGGTCAAGCGATTGACGCCGATGACCACCGTCGAAATACTTGATCTGGACGGAGTGTCTACCGAAGCCGAAATCCGGGAAGCATTAACGAGAGATTACAAAGAAAACCTTGAGATAAGGCGCGTGAACCTAACTAAGGTTACCCCTAGAGGTCAACGGGCAGCCTTCTGCGAGATCGATGAGGCTAGCGCTATGAAAGCCCTCGAAAAGGCCCGCATCAAGATCGGATGGGTGAACTGTCGCATTCGATTAGTGGCAAGAGTACCTCGGTGCTTCAAATGTCTCGGATTTGGACACCAGTCTCGCTACTGTAAAGGACCAGATCGGAGCAAATGCTGCTATAAGTGCGGTGGCGAGAACCACAAATCTGCAGACTGCACGGAACAACCAAAATGCTTTCTGTGCACTTCAAATGGAAAAGACAAAGAAAGCGTGTGCCATATCTCCGATTCGGGTGCATGTAATGTATACAGAGCCGCCCTAGCGGAAGCGACGAAAGCGCAGAAATGACACGAATACTTCAAGGAAACTTGAATAGATGTTCGCTTGCGCAGAACCTACTTTACCAGCGCGTAGCTGAGGACAAAATTGACGTCTGCATAATCAGCGAACAATACCAGAGCGCCCTTGTTAAATCATGGTACGTGGATAAGACGAGTACAGCAGCTATCTGGTTAGTGACTCGGAAGATTACTCCCGTAGATACTGGATCTGGGGATAATTATGTCTGGATAAAAACCCCTGAAATGTATATCATGAGCGTATATTTATCTCCTAACGAAGTAATCAGCGTGTTCCGCCAGAAGCTGACCAGCATCGAGAACACCATCTGTGGATTTAATGGCGAAGTCTTAATAGCTGGAGACTTCAATGCTAAGTCTGTGGAATGGGGCGCAGATTTCTCAGACACCAAAGGAAACGAAGTTACGGACATGGCAGCGAGGCTCGATCTTACAGTCCTGAATACTGGAGTGACGTCGACATTTAGAAGACCTGGTTATCGAGAGTCAATTCTCGATATTACTCTGGCGACTCCAAAAACTGCCAGCAGAATCCAGGACTGGAAGGTCTCCGAGGAATACACTGGAAGTGATCATCAATCCATCATCTACTGGATAGAAGAGACTACCCACCACGTACACCGAGATTACGAAAGATGCAGCTGGAATACCAGGAAGTTGGACATTGATGCTCTACGAGAATCCCTCACGCGGGGGTGGGTGACACTCGAATCACATCCGTTCCCGAATAACAGCAGCGAGACGGAAAACATTGTAACAAAAACGATGAAGATTATAACCGCAGCATGCAATGCTTCTATGCCACGTCGTAAAACACAGGACTTGCGCCGGCCAGCATATTGGTGGACATGCGAAATCGCAGAGCTGAGGAAAAAATGTCACCAACTCCGACGACGTGCAACAAGAGCTGCTAAGCACTCCCCAGCTCAGACCTACTACTCCAATGAGTACAAGGCGGCCAAGAAGGAGCTCAATAGAGCCATCAAGTCCAGTAAAGGCAAGCTGTGGGCAGAAATTTGCAACAACCTCAATAACGATGTCTGGGGCAAAGCCTACCATATAGTCGCAAAAGGATTGGGTAGAACCTTACCAGAGCCGCCAAAAAGCCCGGCTATGATGAACCAGATCGTTACTGAGCTCTTCCCAAACCACCCAGCGCGGAAGAAGAGTCGCTACAAGAACACCACCAATGTGTTGCAGTTCACTGTTTCGGAACTGCAAACCGCAGCAAAAACCCTGAAACTAGGGAAAGCACCCGGCCCTGACGGTATTCCAACACAAGTGATTAAGCTCATTGCACAGGAATTTCCTTACATCCTGTTGAATGCTTACAATGCATGCCTTGTGATCGGAACGTTCCCTTCTGTCTGGAAACGACAAAGACTCGTCCTTCTCGACAAAGGAAAGGGACCTCCAATAACAGCTTCATCATACAGACCACTGTGTATGCTGGAATAGTGAGCCGCAAGATAACAGCTGGTGCACCACAGGGTTCGGTTATGGGACCTGATCTGTGGAACGCTGACTATGACGAGTTGTTCGAAATTCCCTTACCCCCGCAGGTGCATCTCACAGGGTTTGCGGATGATGTCGCAGCTACTATTGTGGCAGACAGCGTTGAAGAGGCCGAGGTACTGGTCGATTTCACCATCGAAGCCGTCGCGGCCTGGTTGGACCAGCACCATCTGAAGCTAGCCAAAGAGAAAACGGAGATGGTAGTCCTAACACGCCAAAAATGGTTCCCAGAACCGTTTAGTACAATCATCGACGGACTAACACTGACGTCTACAAAGTCAGTCCGCTATTTGGGCGTTCAGTTAGATGCAAAGCTGACATTCCGTGAACACTTGGAACGCACGTGTACAAGGGCTAGCAAGACTGTGTCTAGTCTATCGAGAATCATGGCCAATACTATCGGCCCACGTGCCAAAAAGAGGAGAGCTCTCCTGGAGGTGGTTCACTCAGTCCTGCTTTACGGAGCGGAAATCTGGGCGCATACATTACAACAGAAGACGTATCGTAAGAAACTGACAGCGGCGAGGAGCACTTAGAGTGGCTTGTGCCTATAGCACAGTTTCCGAAGACGCGGTGCTTGTTATAGCTGGAGCTCCGCCTATAGACCTTTTGGCAATCGAAAGGGCCAGGTTGTATAACCTCAAAAAAGGAGGCATCAATGCCAGCGAAGCGAGGGCAATGGTGAGAAAGGACACCCTGAAGGAATGGAAAGTAAGGTGGCAGGCGTCTGATCGTGGTAGATGGACAGCACGTCTGATCCCTAATATCGAGGCCTGGCTCGCCAGGAAACATGGCGAAACAGACTTCTTTCTAACTCAGATGATGACGGGTCATGGCTCGTTCAATGCATATCTCTTCAAGTTCGGTTTGCACACATCACCGACGTGCAAATACTGTCCGGAAAAAGCCGACGATGCTGAGCACACCTTCTTTAAGTGCACGCGCTGGAAGAACTTTAGGGCTGACACCGAATTGTCCCTGGGAAGGAATACCATGCTGCAAAGCAAGGAAAACTGGGACGAGGTAGCAGCTTATGCACGGCGCCTCTTGACAGCAAAAATCGCCGAGAGGGACCAATAAACTTAGGAGCTAACGTCACGTGACGCAACACGGACTGGGTTGAAGTAATGCTAACGCGGTTCCGACCCAGTCTTCCCCGTGATCATATGCGGGGAAATGAGGAGAGGAGGTTTTTTAGTGGGTGAAAATCCCACACTACCGTCTATCATCTTTTAAACACACGGTGTCTTTGAAAGATTTTTCCTTCTCTATATAAAAAAAATATATATATATATATATATATATATATATATATATGGATCATTCTTTTACAAACCGGACACTAATTAACCTTGACATTTTAGAATTGTCTGAAAATTTGTTTACAGATACTATTGATAAAATCATTTGACACGTATTTCAGGATTTTGCTGAAAAAAATTTTTTTACGTAAATATTTACGATTGAAATATGGATTTTTTGCTCAATTTCTATGAACATCATCTGCGGTAAATTAATTATCTCCGGATGTGCTGATCCGATCAGTATTATTTTTTTTTTATTACACTCATATTGAAGTGAACTTTGTAATGACTAAAAAAAATTTTTTTTGTTTTTGCAATTTTCTTAACAATAACAACCCTCAAACATTTACAAAGGTTTTACTCGACCTTTACCCGAATTGAATCGATCCAAAAAAAAACATATTTTTTCTTTTTTTCTCTGCAACAAAATTCTTTTTACAATTTGTTGGAGGTTTTGTTACATCGAAAGATATTAAATATTTCCAAGCGCGAGCCGCGCTTTTCACGTCGTGGACCTCAAAGACTTGTGCTCATTTGTCACTTTCGAATGACAATTTTATTGTTTTTCGGTTGAAAAATATTTTATAATTTTGCTTCTGGCGAAAAATGAACATATAGTCGAAAAAAAAACATTAAGGGAGAGCGGAGCTTAAAAGTTCGTGGGTAAAAAGATCCACTGCCAATATCTCAAAAACAAGTAAAGTTAGAAATTTTTTAACAACAATATTTGAATGTAGAGGAATATTTAAGTTGGCTTCAACCCTTTCTGATATAATCTCTATTAAAGCTTACATGTGGGTGGGGTAAACAGATTCAACCACGCCTTCATACTGGCCTAGGTGTAAATAATAAGGAAATAGAAATAAAAAAGTCCATATTTCAATCGTAAATATTTACGTAAAAAATTTTTTTTCAGCAAAATCCTGAAATACGTGTCAAATGATTTTATCAATAGTATCTGTAAACAAATTTTCAGACAATTCTAAAATGTCAAGGCTAATTAGTGTCCGGTTTGTAAAAGAATGACCCATATGTATGTATGTATATGTATATATATGTGTATGTATATATATATATATATATATATATATTTGTCTTTGTATATGCGTATATATATATATATATATATATATATACGTATTATGTTTATACATGTATATCGTATATATATATATATATATATATATATATATAATATATATATATATATATATATATATATATATATATATATATCTGATTATATATATTTATGTATATGTATTACGCTTTTGTATGTTTGTATATATTTTTTTTACTTTTCATTTCTTATGTTTGTCTCTCTGTTTAGTTATAATTGTTATTGTTATAATTATAATACTTGTATCTATAGTTCTTTTTCCAATTTCTGTCATTTTTTCTTAGTTTATATTAATTTTTCAATGTTTATTCTGTAGATCCACTGATAATGACATAAAATCCTATGTCGAAACGTTTGGAAAAAATTAAAGATTAACTTCTAAATCTTTGCCTTTTATTTGATGTATTGCCCTTGAAAAACTTACTCATATTTCTCAACATCAAAACTAACTTCTTTAACACATATATATATATATATATATATATATATATATATATATATATATATATATATGATAGTTTTGTAAACGTTGATACATATTTGTAATATTTTTGCAGCCCAACCGTCGAATTAAAAAAAGATTAAATAACAAAATTATTTATTCCATTAAACGTTTCGACACTTGATGTGTGTCATCATTCAGTAAACTAAAAAAAACATTTAACATAAATACACAGATGAAGATAAAATATAAATATAATAAAGGAGAAATTATACATGCCAGGAAAAACAGGAAACATTAATTTTTATTTGATGTAAAATTGATTGACACTAAATTTTTGTCAAATAATAAAATACTATTAATTAACAAAACGAGAAATAGGAGGAGCACATATTGCCCTCCTATATTTAATGTTAATGGTAGGCTAGCATTGTGTGCTTTGTTCAAGGTTAAAAGTACAGAGCAGTGTAGGCAACGCGCGTGTAATGGGAGTGGGAGAGTGTTACGAGAACAAAAGCGAAAAGAAAAACAGAGAAGAAATATACGAATGAAAGATTCTAAAACTGTATTGAATTACTTTTCATGAAATTAATGATTACTTTGTAACTATCATGTAAAAGATGAGAGGAATTACGTTTGTTTACACAAGACGTATTAAGGGATATAAGTAAAGACTCCACTATCTTTCTAAGGTCACCGTTTTTTTTTCAATGTAAAGTATTGAGGGATTTGACACGTTAAAAGTGTGGTTCAGGTTTATCATATGTTCAGAAAGTATCGTTTTGAATTGATTTGGGTTTCTGGAATTATATGTATGTTGATTAACCCTCTTGTATATATATTGGGAAGTTTCACCATTGTAGCAACTATTGCAATCATTGCAGTCCAACCTGTAAACAGAATCAGTAACCCTATCAGCGGGAGTTTTTGATTTAAGAGGAGAAAAAAAGCAACGGAAAGTGTTGTCAAAACTGAAAACCAAAAGAAAACCTTCAGCGGCAAATAACTTTTTTTAAAAATAAGAAAAACTGCTTAAAAAGGGTAAACAAATAACACCTTTATATTTATCTAAAGAAGAAGAATTAAATTTTGAAAAAAAATGTTAAGATAGGAAGAACGGTTTAAATTGTTTTGTAAAAACTCTGATCTATTTTTAATAAGGTTATTAACTAAATATGAAGGATAAGAATTATTATTCAAAACAGCACGAACTAAAGATAGGTTTTTATCCCAAAAAATCTTATCACTTAACAAAATGGCCCTATCTATTGAGGAAATGACAACTGAATTTTTTATAGAACGAGAGTGATAAGAAAAATAATTTAAATATCGACCAGACCAAGTTGGTTTTTGGAACCAGTCAGTGAGGATGACATTATTATTTCTTATAAGTTTTAAGTCTAAGAAACTGATAGATTTACTAGCTTCAAGTTCACAAGTGAACTGCAAATGCTTATTAAAAAAATTAAAAGAATTAAAAATTTTTGTTATTTGTTTGTTTTTTTAATTCGACGGTTGGGCTGCATAAATATTACAAATATATATACTACATATATATATATATATATATATATATATATATATGTTTATACAAAAACCGACATTTTAAAAAAACGGTTTTCAAATTTTAATATTACCAGAAAACCGGTTTTAGCCGGTTTTCGAATTTAATATAGAAAATAAATTTTTGCTCGAATATATTGTAATAACAAAATATTTTTCGCAAATTTAGTGTGATTTAAAACAGAATTTGACTGATTTTTTTTATTGTTTAATTTCACGGATAGAAAACAAAATTATTTTAATTTTAAGTCGAACAATAAAAATAATAGTTTATCTTGATTAAATAACTTTGAAAATAATTATTCGTTAATATATATTTATATTTTATGATAGTGTATATATTATATATATATATATATATATATATATATATATGATAGTAAAAGAAAAGTTTTTGAATAAATAAAAACATTTATTAATTAAAAAAAAATTAAAAAAAATGATACATACTTGTTAATATCAATTTCAATCGTAAAAACAATCAAGCTAAACCTCGAGTTTTTTCTGTTGAGAACAATTTTTATTAATTTAATTTAAAAATTCTAATTATTTTTTTGTTTAATATAATACTTACTTTAATATAATACTATAATAAACACTTTTTAGACTCATGATCAGAGCCGCATTTCACACATATAAATCTGCGGTTGCAATAACGCTGGGTATGGCCGTACATTTGGCACCTTACACACTGGGGAATATTTGATGATTTTATTGGGGGCTCAAAATGAATTATTTGGTTTAATATTTTATTCATTTTAAAAATTGACGGATTGTTTTATTTGGGTTCTAAGTCTATGTAAAACATGTTCAGCAGTTGTTTTGTTTTCGGGTGTATGATATTAGTAATATTTCCGATAGGATGACCTTTTTTTTCAATTGCGGCTTTGATATCATTTTTATCTGTAGCGTAGTGCAGATATTTGAGTACAGCCCTGTATGAGCGTTCCGCTTTTATCTGGTAGGTATGAAAAACGACATCTCTTTCACGCAGAAATTTAACAAAATTGCGGTAGTCTTCTATTTCAAAAATGTTGAATTTAATAGTTTTATTAGGTAGGTATTTAGTGATGTATTTATCTTTATTAATAATTAAATTAATATCCGCTATCATAAGATTGTAATCACGAACTCCGTAGACAAATAAAGGCGAAGGAGTAGATTTTTTATTATCTGTTGCCTCGTCTGATGGTTTAGAAACATTGTTTTCTAGAACGCTAAATTTGTTCGCTAATTTTATGGAAACGCTTACATTACTTACTGCGTTGTTCGGGCGACGTCTTTTAGCGGAAGTTACCTCTTGCCATGGATTTTTATTCGTGTAATCAATCACATCGCATGCAGTGGACGCTGGATCCATTGTTGCTGTTGAAGACATATTACTTGTTGATGGAATAGGAGTTGGATCCGACGATGTTGATCTGTTTACTGCATCATCATTATTTCTTTTTGTAGTCATCTGGTTAAGAACTAGTTGAGTAGATTTATTTTGGTCTTCGTGAATGATGTTACATGTTTCCACAATAGGTATTGTCGAGTGATAATTTATAGTACTCCCTGACGGGAGCACTATATTTAATTAAAAAGCACTGAATTCATAAGTAAAATCATTTACTAGATCAAACACTACACTAAACTGTAACTAAATAAATGCTGTTTTTTATGCTTGTTGAATGTACTTAGGTATTGTATAATCCATGTGTTCGCTTCGAGCACCGAATGAAGAATTATGAAACTTAAAATAAACCTTGAACCTGTTTGCAGGTGGCCATTCCAATTTACCTCGCCTATGGTGTAAAAGGACCACGTTACAAAATTTTGAATAACAGCAATTAAGTCACATTTCTACAACAATGAATTAGCGGGAAGTTTTACCTTCCGCTTTTGACCATATTCATATAGTTGTTCGTTTAATATATGCTTTTTTATTGTGATATGATTGGTTTGGTTTCTACAATAAAATTGCCCGGCCTACCCTAATTGTATTTTTTGGTAGCGCTTTCTAAATTTGAATTGCTCTTCATTGTCAGATTAGTTGATTTAAGCAATCAATTTAAGTAAAAATAAATACATCATATAACAATTTTGAATAATGTTTATTAGTAATATGGTAACACTCGTGATGCATACATTTATTCGTGTCAACCATTATACACATTTATATAATGATAAATTTTAAATTATATAATTATAATAGCATTAAAAATATGTATGATATGTAAAACGAATAAAGTAATTAAAGTCATACTTCAAATATAACATGATCGGTCATTGTAATTAGCTTTTAGAAATGAACCTTCATTAGAGAAATGAAGTAATTGCTAATTAATAAATTCTATAATATTTGTTCACACAGTGGATTATGTTAAACAAGGGCTAAACAAATATCGCAACTTCATTAATCATGTAATAATTGTGTTTGAAGAAATTCATGTAATTAAAATTAACATTCATTCATTGTCTGCTTGTATTTTTGTTTAATTTTTTGTTGGCGACATAATCTCATTCTTTGAATAGCTGTAATATCTGTCTTGCCTAAAAATATGTTCCATTTTAATAACTTCAAAGATTTATAGAAACTACGTATAATATAGAAATAATTTTACGGCCCAAATGTTTTAGTTGTTTTATTATTTTCAAGAAACAGGGTAAAATATTTCTCTGATTCAAGCATTTTTTATTAAATCACGATTTGTACTACGATGTAAAGTATAAATATGTTTGTTTATCTATGCCGATTTTCTTTTTGATATTCATACGGCGACATTTTTCTATTCACATACACAACGACTAATCACAATCGACCCGTATTGAAAAGATCTCATCGAGAGCGAATGACAAACAGTCCGGGCGTAACGGACTTCCATTGCATTTGTACGGATTTACACTCTGGTCGCGCCTAAAGAAGTTTTACTTCAATAATATAAGCAACTGCTCAATAAATATTGAATATCTTATAGCATCATTGACGTTTGCTTTTTGTTGTTTCAACGTTTACAAATGGAAGCACAATCTTACGCTTTCTTCCAACGGTATTGTCGACATTCCAGAAAAAAAGAAGAAATGTACCTGTAAATGTAAATGTATTTCGATAATATTGATTTATATTGGGTACTTATATTTTGGTTTCAAACATTTTTCTTTAAAAGGTAGATTCAGAGTATTAACTGGAGATCATTGCTAATTTGTGACACAGTACCCTTTAACAAAGTGTACCATGTGAAACAAATCGAAATAAGATAAGAGTGACATGAATCATTGCCTTGTTTTCAGAGTCGCAACCAACACCAGTGCATCTGATGTTTAGACCTAACACCTCGGCATACCTTAGAAAAAATAGTTGTATGTGTGTGTGTTTTCTTTATTAACTTTCCGAAGGAGAAGTTTATGTTTTCATAAAAAAATCCAATTCGCTAATTTCATGTTTTCTCGACTTTTCAAGCCATTCTGAATCGAATGAGACCAAATTTGGAAAAACTATGTGTGTGTGTGCGTGCGTGTGTGTATATGTGTGTGTGCGTGTGTGAACATATTTTTTGCTGTAAATCGATTTTTTTTTTCAAAAACTGCTGGATCGATTTTCTAAGATCCAGGCCCGCAATTCTAAATCTATTTTGAAAATTAAATAAATGTTTGAAAGATATTGGGTGGGAATCGTGCTGATTAGTTTTTGGTGAAGATCGGCCGGACCGTTTTCTTGTAATAAAGTGTTAAACAAAATTTTTTCGACGATTTTTATGATTTTTTTTACGGTAGATACCATAATCTTATTGATCATAATAATATATTACGGCCCTACGACAAATTGTTTAATTTTAAAAATTCGTCAAAGTTTGCAAAAATTAGTAGTTTTTTTGGCATTTGTCAAAATTAGACCTTTAACGTTTGCTTAAAAACGCCGTAGAAAGTTCAGAAATTTTAAAGCTATTTGATATATTTCAATGAAGACTATTATTTGTCAGTGTTGTGCGATGATATGCCAAGCCGTTTCTTTGTAATTTGGAAAAAAGTGTTAAACTTTTCGTCCACATATAAACTCATACTATCGAATCGGTTTTCAAATATTAAAAACTGTTAGTTGGGAATGATACTGATTAATTTTAAGTGAAATTTTACCGATCCGCTTTATTGTAATTAACTATTAAAAAGAAATTCTAAGCCGATTTTTATGGAACTTTTTTTTGGCGATATATATCAAGGTCTATAAAACTTACTGAAATATTACGGCCGTACGACAAGTAGTTTATTTTAAAAATTCATCAAAGTTTGAGAAGATGAGTAGTTTTTTGACGTTTGGTAAAATTAAAATTAGACCATTTACTTGGTATAGCAATAGAGTATGGTCTTAATAAACTTACTAAACCATTAAAGTCCTACGGAAACTAGTCCAATTATAAATATTGTTGATTTTTGAAAATTTGCATTTAGAAAATACGTACGTTACCACGTGTTCGATCGTTTTCAATTATGTGTAATAAATCCATTCGGAATACTTTTAATCACTCTTAAATTAATTTCTTTTTTATGATCATTTACACATATCGAGAAGTTCATATAACTTGCCTCAAGGCAAAATATTAATACCAACTAGTTTTTTTTCAGCCTACAGCAGATAACGATGAACGGTAGTATAAAGATTTTGGCTACTAAAAAAGCAGTCCTCTCTCCTCTCCTCGCACATAGTACGGAGAGAACTTAATTGAAACCGTGTTAGCATTACATCAATCCGTTCACGTTCTCGAATGCTAGCAAGTCAATCGGTGCTCCTGCTATTGCCAGTACAGCTGCTTCTAAGCCCGTGCGATAGGCATAGGTAACTCTCAGAGCCCCTCGTCTTTGCACTGCCACTATTTTTGCCGATAAAGCTTTTGCTTAAGGAAGTCCGCTTATATCTCCGCTCCGTATAGCAGTACAAAATGGACTACCTCAAGCAGGATTCCTCGCTTTCGCGATCGTGCTCCCATGCAGTCGGCCATAATCCTTGACAAGTTGGATACCGTTTTTCATGCTTGCACTATCGAGGTGTTCGCAAAAGGGTAGCTTCTTGTCTATAATTGCCCTCAGGTAGCGCAAGGCCCTTGTTGACAAAGTTGTCTTTTCTATGTCTACAGTGAATGGCTTTGGAAACCATTTTTGTCGAGTCAAGACAACCATCTTCATTTTCTGTTTGGCAAGCTTTAGGTGGTGTTTCTCAAGCCAGGTTTTTTGGTACCGGCGGTCTCTCGAAAGATCGTAAAAAAATGAAGTGAAAGATCACTACGATCGTAATTGCCTGTGAATTTCACTTGCTTTGACAAAGAGATCTTCAAGAACTCGTCGAAAACAGCGTTCCATAAATCGGTATCCAAGATTGAGCCTTGAGGTACACCAGCTGTAAGATGGTGTTCTTGGTGATCTTCCGTCGTTTACACGGATCTTTGTAGCATCTTTTTTGTAGTTCTGCTATCTCTGATGACTACCAATATGATGGACTATGTACATCCTGATTTTTTGGTCGTGGCATAGAGGCGTCACATAAGGTGATGAAAGGGTTTATAGTTTTTAAGACTCTTTCTTCCGTCTCTCTGCGGGCACTTAGTGTTGGATCAACTTTAATAGTAGATGCGTTTCGTTCGATGGCTGCTCCCAACGCTTCAGGGCCAAGTTTCTTAGCAGTACACCTCCGTTTGTGAAAGTTGCATGGTCGAGTCGGACCAGATCCAATACTGAATGTCATATGTTGATGAGCATTGCCACTATGCTCTTCAGATACAGTCTAAGGGCAAATCATGTTTGCTATGCTTGGAGCAAATAACGTAATGTTGAGAATAGATTTCTGATGTCCTGGTCTTCTAAAAATTTTAACACTCCCAGTATCTAGCACAGTAAGGTCCAATATTGCTGCAAAGTTTGCTACGTCATTTTAACTGGTATCCGAGTATTCGGCGCCACATTCAGCCGATTTCTATGCTTGCCATTTTCTGGCTAAACACGCTAATTTCTTCATTTGGTGACACTGTAAGTCGTGGGGTCTCATTCCAGACGAAACCCTTTCCGCTTCCGTTGTCATTGATTGAGGTCGAAGGAGAGTTTATGATCCAGATTGCCAAATTTTCGTCGACGATTTCAGGAACATGAATTGACCTATTTGAATAATTTAAAAAACATTCGATTTGAATTGATAAGGAGACGTGCTGATTAGTTTTAGGCAAAGGCAGGTCTAGCCGTTCCAAAGATACGGAGCAAAAAGTGTAAAAAACGGTAACTCAAATTTTTAAGAAAATTGATAGTCCGATTTTAATAATGCGAAAAACATTTTACTTGTATTGATAAGATAAAAAACTGATTAAATTTATGGGAAGGTTTTGGAGATCTAGTAAAAAAAGTAAACAAAATGCCATTTGGCCGTCAAAAATAATCATTAGACATGTGCACATCAAATTATCAGATATTTTATGGAGAATTTGTATCAATATGTATCAATTTTGTTCACATTTCTATGGGTTACATAGTTTGTCCCTTGGACGGCAAAGCGGGGATTATGCGATTCGATAGTTTGTCTTTTTGAAGCTAAGGTAGTGCATTTGCTTTGGAAAAATGTTCAAAATTTCCCAAATGCTAGCACAGACGCTAATGTCCGGAATCAGGCGCGCCGTCCATCTGCCCGTTTCCCCTGACGTCCACCGATTTTGCCACTTTTGTAACTTTTCCTTTTTTATTCTCGACCTTGTATCTTTGGAGTTGTCGCCACTTATTTTAGCGTCGTTGAGGTTTCAAAAAAGTAAACAAAATGACATTTGGCCGTCAAAAATAATCATTAGATATATGCACATCAAATTATCAGATATTTTATGGAGAATTTGATATGTATCAATTTTGTTCACATTTCTATGGGTTGCGTAACATAGTTTGTCCCTTGGACGGCAAAGCGGGGATTATGCGATTCGATAGTTCGTCTTTATGAAGCTAGAGTAGTGCAAATGCTTTGGAAAAAGTTTTTTTTTAAAAAAAGTTTTTTTTTTCAAAAATGCAGAATTTCTCAAAAATCAATTTTTTTCAAAGTTTAAAAAAAATCTTTTGAAAAAAAAAACATTTTTGGCACCGGAAGTTCCAGCAATTTGCGAAGGTATTTCAAAATATTCAGATACCTTTGCAACGTAAAGATATATAGAAACTTTCATTTCCGCTTTTTTGCGAATACCTAACTTACACTACGGGTAGTTAAATAACGCTTAATTACAAAGAAACGGGCCGACCAATGTTTACCGAAATAAATTATTTCTCATTCTGGAAGTTGAAATTTGTAAAGTTCTCTCGATAGATATGCATTTGCGATATTGAATCAATACTTAATAATTTGAAGGTGTTTCTGTGCAACTTGCCTCCACTACGAATTCACAATGGCAAAATTATGTAATTTCACTACTTTATATGGTGCAACATGTATGTGGTAAACTTATGGCAATTATTTCCCTGGTGACTACTGGTTAATATAGTAGTTCGTTACTGATTGATTGCGCTTTTTACGATGAAGTTATGACATAGCGGGATGTAAACTGGTTGGCATACTGTTAACTGGCATAACCGGGTTGCGAGAATCGAGCTGCAACTTCACAACTCACCACGGGAGAAAAAAGTTAAGCATGTTTCCTGCGCAAAGCGACTGATTTTAGTCGCTGACAGGAATTGGCGAAATTGCCGATTACTAGTGGGGCACATGGCATCGTGTCTTGAGGCAAATTGCTGGAACTTTCCGTACCGTAATTAAACATTCGAGGAATGAATTGTTTTGAATAATTTTAAATAGATTATTTATTACATACTGTAAACTTATAAACGTTTTTTAAATTGGGCGACGAGCGTATTTTATGAACAACTTATGTGTACGTTTACAAAAGTTCATTTTTAAATTTGATTTTTTGATAATTGAGAAATTTTTCAATTTTTTTGGAATTAAAAAAAATGTTTTTTCTAAATATTTTGAGAATTTTAAAATTTTTGAAAATGTTCGATTTTTTATATTATCGAAATATTCTTAATTTTTTGTAAGAAATCACTTTTTTCAATTTTTTCAAAATTTAGTTTTTTTTTGAAAATGATGAAAAATTTCGAAAATTAGAATTTTTTGAAACTTATAATTTTTTTTTTAATTTTAATTTTTTTTTTTGAAAATTTTCAAAGTTATTAAATTCTTTGTAAATGCATTTTTTGCACACATCTACCCAAGCAAAATGTTTTTTGAACTAATCTAATCAGATGATTCGTTCTCTCAATATCTGCATAACCGTTTTTACGCCCTTTGCGCTCCATACCTTTGGAACGGAAAAATTGCCTTTTGCAAAAACGCCTCGCGATCGAGTACGACCCGAATGACTTCAATTTTATAAATCGGTTATTCCATACTGTCGAAAATGTCGAGGACAATTGTTTGAACCATATAAATGAACTTCAAAATTAAAAATTTACACAAATGTGTACACAATATTAAAGTCTCTATGAAATATCTGATAATTTCATGTACATATGTCCAATAAACATTTTTGACCAACACTTTTTTAACTTATTTTTATTAAGAGTCCATAACCGCTGGACCTTCCCAAAAATTTAATCAGTTTTTTATCTTGTCAAGACAAGTAAAATGTTTTTTGAATTATTAAAATTGGACACTCTGTTCTCTTAAAACCTGAGTTACAATTTTTGGGACTTTTTGCCCCGTATCTACGGAACGGCTAGACCTACCTTTGCCAAAAACTAATCAGCACGTCTTCTTATCAATACGAATCGATTTGTTTATGAATTATTCAAAAAGTTCGGTTTTCCCTAAAGCGTCGACGAAAATTTGTATCCGCACACACACACACACACACACACATACATCCATTTTTTCTGAGGTATGCCAAAATATTCAGAAACCTTTGAAACGTAAAAATATATAAAAATTTTCATTTTCGATTTTTTGCGATTACTATAACTTGCCCCACGTGAAGTTAAAAAAGATACAGAAAGTAAATAATCGATATCTTTTACTCTTTAAGTCATGTATATGAATAATGTATCTAGTAAAATAGTTGTGCATGGTGTAGTGCCTTAGGGCAAATTGCTAGAACTTATCTTACCGTAACTAAACATTTCAGGAATGTAAGTAATCAACAAACAATGAAACTTATTTAATAATTAATAACAATTATTTTAAATATTTTCAAATAGATTATTTATTATAAAACATACTGTTTTATAAGTACTTATTAAATTGGACGACGAGCGTATTCTACAAATAACTATGTATGTTTAGAAGAAATTTGAACTTTTTGTAAATTTAGATTTTTTTGATTTTTTTTTTTTGAAAATTATGAAAAATTTCGAAATTTGATTTTTTTTCGAAAATTTTGAAAATTACAACATTTTTTGTAAAAGCAGTTTTTCACACAGTCAAATGTTTTTTGCATGACTCTAATCGGACAATTACCATTTTTACACCCTTTGTACTCAGTATAAACTGAATGTTTTCTCAATCATTCAAATCGATTATTTCGGAAATTTGTTTGAACCATATATGCGAACCGTAAAATTAAAAGGAGCACGACTAGGTTCCTACCCGTGCCTTAATGAAATATTCGAAGAATATTAAATGTAAATAGATTTTAAAGACAAAATATAAGAGCTTATAAATTAGAGGATGACTATAATATAAGTTTACATGAAAATTGAATGAACAGAACTAAATTATATTTCTAAGTATTATATAAAATTAATTGCAAAGTTAAAATTATTCAAGTATATATGTGAGCCATCTAATTTTAGCGAGAATTAAAATTAAAATCCAAATTATTCTCGACTTTTAAAAAATTTTTTTTTGAAAATTGAAAAAAAAATGAAATAAAAAAATATGTTTGCTTTCCCCAAAACATTCGTACACACACGGAAACACATCAACATACATTTTTTTTAAAGTATGCCAAAATGTTCACAAACCTTCAAACCGTAAATATATGACTAAAAATCAATAATTTTCATTTTAGATTTTTAGACGATTACAATAACTTACCCTACAAAAAGTTATTAACGATTATATAAATTATAACAAGTATGGTTAGTGGTTCCCGTACCAAAAATTAAAATTAAAAAAAAAAGCTTCAATGTTTTTTTAAAAATTTGATAGAGTAGATTTTCGAGGAGTTTGAATTTTTTGGAAAAATTGACTTTTCTATTTTTTCATAACTTTTTGAAAACTTTTTTCAAAGCAATCGCGCTCGGCATGTAGACGTTGAGTCGCAGTCTAACGAATAACCGTTGGTACGAAACTCACAGAATGGTAAAGAAAATTTGTACTTATTATTAAAACCTTATAAAATATCTGACAATTTGATGCGTATGTGTTTAATCATCTTTTATGACCACCAAATGGCATTTTTTTAATATTTTATTAAATCTCCGAAACTGCTAGACCTATCTTTCCAATCAATTAATCAGTTGTTTATTTTCTCAATTTGTGGCACTTTTCGTCGTATCTTTGAAACGGCTGGACCACTCTTTGCCCGCTTCCATATCAATAGGGACAGCACGCTTTCATATCAATAGAAATCGAATGTTTATTAAATCATTAAAATCGGTTGATCCATATTGATTGGTTGATCCACACACACACATACATATATACATACACACACACCAATATCTTTCAAACAGTTTTTTGTCGTAGGACTATATCGACTTGTTGTAGGACCGTAATATTTCAGAATGACTTATTAGACCATGATATCTATCGTCGACAAAAAAGTAATAAAAATCGAGGATTTTTTTTAAATATTTAATCAAAAGAACACGTGCCAGCTATTTTACCAAAAACTATTCAGGGCGTTTCCGAACCAATATATTGTTGAACACAGTTTTTGAATGTTTAAAAATTCATTTTATCACTTTTTTGCTATTAATAAAGAAACAGCTTGACTGGTCGTCGCGCAAAACCGACAAATTCTTATCGAGTTACATCGAATGGCTTTCAAAATCTTGAAATCGGCCCAGCAGTTTTTAAAAAACGTCGACAAATGGTCAAAAATCTGTTCACAGGCTCACACACACATACATTTTCAAAATTTCTGGCTCGAATCGCCGAAAAACATAAAGTTAGCAAACCGGCGTTTTTTAGGAAAATGCAAACTTCTCCTTCAGAAAGTAAAATATTTTACATCAATCTGTAATATTTTAACACATTTTTTATTTATGCAGGCTTATCCTGAATATGTTGAGATCTCATTCCAATATGGTGTCAAGGTCCTCCATACCGGACATGTCAAATCACAAAATGAAGTTTGTGATGGTGATGTAGTAAAAGGTGACATACAATTAAAAATTATTGTCTGGAAAATATTTTATATGTTTAAAATAATTAGTGCTATATCCTAGGTTAATACCATTTGAATTGCTCCGTTAAATATGCAGCCAACGACCGAGACGGTTTCAATGCAGTTGTTTCTAAAACTGGACCGACTGTACATTCCCATGGACATCACGGTTATCACTTGTAACAAAATAACAATATTTGCTACTGTACATATTCAAAATACCAAGGAATAGCATGTAATTTATTAATAGCCATGTCTATAAAGTTTTAAATATGAAAATGGTTTTCGAAGCAATTTTGAAATGAAAAAATGGGATGTTCGTGAAATTTTAAGTAATGCTCTCAAAACCATACAAAATTATTTGTATCGGCGTCAGCGGCGGGATACACATAAAGTGAATGTCATTCGATTTTTGTGTAATAAGTAAAAAGTCTGGAATTCACCCGATATCGATTTAAAATCGTGCTTTTTTAAAAGCCATCGGGTGTAATTCTCTCATGATATTAAATATCTTGATATCGGTCAAAATTATAAGATGGACGTGCCTTCTGTTGACTCCTCTTTCCAAACACCGGGTTGGTGTTGGTAATGGTTAGAGGATAAGCCATATTAGCAAGTGATTTTTTCTAAATTTAAATTTTTCTAAGTCTTTAGCTTAATTTTCTTAAAATCAGTGCTAAGTGTATTGAAGAATACAAGAATTTAAAAATAATGAAATGCAGAAAATGAAGGTATTGACGAGCGAAACCCTCAAAAATAAATACAATGCGCTATCTGATCGGACTGATATGGACACGGACAGGGAGCTTGAGAAATACAAGAAGGTCAAACGGCGGAAGAAAGCCAAAAACAAGGAGCTCGAGAAAATTGATGTCGGATCGCAGCCATCCACTTCAGGCGTACAGGCAGCACCATTGAAGCAAATCGATATGAAGCAAGAAAAAATTCCGCCCATCATTGTGAAAGCTGAAATAGAGCTGAAAAACATCCGCTATATCCGGGATAAAACCAAAATCAATTTCAGGTATCAGTTTCTAAAAAATAATTTACACAAATTCTTTACTGATTCAATTACTGACCACGAACAATTAAAAAGCATATTGCGAGAATGCAATTACCCTTTCTATACCTACTCCATGAGACAAAATCTGCGGAAAATAATTACAATTACTGGACTCCATTCATCTATAACTGAGACAAAAGTTTGCGAAGAACTGCAACAGAAAGGAGCTAAAGTAAAGCAAGTGGTACAAGTAACACGAAAACAGTCGGACGGTAGTCCACATAAACTGCTAATATACATAATTCTAGTCAACAAAGACCAGAATATGGCGGAGCTGAAGCGCATAACCAACATTGGTGGACACATCTTCTCCTTGGAGACTTATGGACCACAGAACAGAGCATTGCAGTACCACAAATGCTTGAACTTCGGCCATACATCGTACATCTGCGATCTAAAGTACAGGTGTATAAAGTGCCTCAATGTGCACGCATCAGGTGCGTGCCAGAAACTGCCAGCTGAGGCACCGATGTGTGTGAACTGTGCCAACGAACACCCAGCAAACTACTCAAAGTGCAGTGCACGTCTCAACTACAAGAAGAAAAAGGAAACTGCTGCTTTCAGGAGAATACAGATATACAGGCCAGCACCAATACCAGTGCCGCCGACGAAGAGCTTTTCGTCAGCTTTAAATAACACCAACGTTGGCCCAAATGCCAAATCAGCGTTTTTTCAACTCGCCGTTCCACCGTCATCTTTCCGAAATTTGATCCAGTCCTCACCTTTACCTGTTGAGCCGGCACCATCAACATCACCGATCCGGCCTGCACCATCATTCAATACACCAGAGGGACTTTTTGCTGCTATGGGCAAGATCAGGATGCTGTTTGCTGATCCCCAGGTGAAACAAATTTTCAGTGAGCTATATATAATGACAAAATCACTAAACACCAACATGACATAAAACGAAAAATACACAATAATACTTAACTTTTTAACAGAATCTTCATAAACCAAACGCGCGACTTACACATAATGCACTTTAACTCTAACGGACATAAAAACAAGATGGACGAACTGAGACAGACAATAACAAAATACGATCTGGACATAGTACTGATTAACGAGACACACTTAAAACCTACGGACAGATTATATATCAATTATTACAAAGTTTACAGAAACGACAGACAGACGGACGCACGCGGATCAAGTCTAATATCAGACACGAGCAAGTACCAAACTTGACAGCGGGCGGTTCTGAAATAACAGCTATCAATGTATACAACAGAGGTCAAAAAGTTACTATAATATCGATTTACAACCCGGCAAACGGACTAGAACATACGGACCTACAAAGGCTACTGGACCCGAACAGATTTGTACTTATAGCAGGAGACTTTAACACACAACATACATCTTGGAACTGTAACTTTAACAATGCAAACGGAAACAGACTTTACGAATACCTGACCGAACACAACACCACAGACGCACAAATAGACTATCCTGACACGCCGACCAGATACGCCACCATACAGACACACCATCACAGTACGATCGATTTGGCATTGACAAAAAATCTACATGTGACATCCGAACCCATAACAAGAACACTTTTTAACTCCGACCATAATCCAGTTTTCATGACCTTTTTAGACAGACTAGACGTCGGCCAGACACCCAAACGCAAATTTTTAGATTACTCCAGAGCCAACTGGCTATTTTTCAGAGACATCATTACAGACAATACACGACACACAATGCCAATCGATACTAACACTGACATTGAGGAGGCTGTAACACACCTTACACTGACTATCACAGACGCTGTACAACAGACTATACCGACACTAGACTCAAGAACAACACCAGCCAACGACTTGACAGAACATATTTTATTGAAAATAAAACTTAAAAATCATACGAAAAAACTGTGGCAACGTACCGGTGACAGATTACTCAAGGAACATGTTAAAAGACTGACAAAAATTATTTCCAATGAAATACGTGACCACCGAAACAGCACTTGGATCAAAAGACTCGAGAACATAAATACTGACCCGCACAAAATTTGGCAAACAGCAAAATCACTGACGCGGAAAGCAACATCTATACCTCCACTTAAATTAACTGACAACATCTACGCAACGACACCAGCAGACAAGGCGGAAATATTGGCAAAAAACTTTGAAAACATACATAAACAAAAGTGCCAATATGTCAAACGCAGACCTGAAACAAGACGGACATGAGACAATTGAAGACTTCACTTACCTCCACAGTTTTCGAAATAAATACAATAGTTAAAAAATTACCGAACAGGAAAGCACCAAGACCGGACGTACTACAAAACATAATACTTAAACAACTGCCGACGAACGCCTACATTTTACTTACCCGCATAATAAATAGACTAATGACAAAAGACTGCTTTTGCGCTTCTTGGAAAACCTCCACCATAATTCCAATAGTAAAGCCAAGGAAACAGCCAGACATACCATAGAACTACAGACCGATCAGCTTTCTCAACACAATGAGTAAGGTAGCAGAAAAGGTAATACTCAAAAGACTTAACAAACACATAAGATACAACAAAATCATACCTGACACACAATACGGCTTCAAAGAACGACACTCCACACTACACCCACTGACAAAACTCATAGAAAATACAGTTCTCAATTTTAACAGACAAAACCATACCGGATTGGTGTTACTCGACTTTGAGAAGGCGTTTGACACCATCTGGATGGACGGACTTATACATAAACTTATCCAACTCAACTTTCCACTATACATTACAAGAACATAACACTCATATCTTTCAGACCGTAACTTTACCGTACAAGTAGACAACGCACTTTCAACGATTAAACATGTGACGGCGGGAGTACCGCAAGGCTCGATCCTGGGACCATCACTGTTTAACGTCTACATTCACGACATACCCACTGACGCCGACACAACGTTACTGACGTTTGCTGACGACACTGCCATATACAAATCATCACGATCACCGACGCTACTGACTACAAAGATACAGACACACATAGACAAGCTGACTAAATATACTGACAAATGGCAGATCAGGATCAATACGCAAAAGACGGAGGCAATTCTATTTACAAAGAGCCGAAATGCCACGACTAGACTGACTGACTTGAACAAAATTATAGTAATGGACTGTGAAGTTGAGTGGTCGAAGGATGTCAAATATCTTGGTGTGACCCTGGACCATAGACTCAGCTTCACAAAACATATTAATACGAAAATTGGACAGGCTTACGGGATGTTAAATCTACTGAAAAGGAGAACCCGCGCATTGCTCGTCTCGGATTTTGATGAAATTTGGTAATGGTATTTGGTACATTTCACAGCGAAAGAAATTCACAGGATAACTGACAAAATCATTGATACTTTCCAATCAAAAACATTCTGCTCTGCAGCGTTTCTTGACATAAGCCAGGCTTTTGATAAAGTTTGGCACCCATGACTACTATTTAAATTTCAAACTAAAGAGAATTTTTCCTAACGACGTATTACTTCTGCTAAAGTCTTACCTAGAAAACCGTTTTTTTTTTCATTAGTTTTAAAGAAGCATCTTCAACAAAACATTCTGGAAAATCAGGTGTTCTGCAGAGTAGTGTTCTCGGTTCCATCTTATATCTGATACTCACTTCTAATAATCCTCAATCGCCGTCTACCAAAATCGCTACCTATGCTGATGATACGACTATATTGGCTCAGCACAAAAATCCAAACCAAGCTTCCTCACTTCTCTAGTCTCACATAACTGACATAGAACAGTAGTTGCGCTTTAGCGAATCGAAGTAAATACCTCCAAATCCCAACATATAACTTTTACCCTCAGAAAAAATATCTGTCCACCAGTCAATTTTTTTAATAGTACTCAGGCAAACATCGTCAAATACTTGGAGCTTCACCAGGACACCAAGCTCAATTGGAAGTTATATTTACAGAAGAAACGCCAAGAGTTAGAAGAAACTAGGCAAAAACTATACTAGTTGCTAAACAAAAAATCAAAACTAAATATTAATAATAAACTACTTCTGTATAAGGCGGTCATAAAACCTATATGGACCTACGGAATCCTGCTCTAGGGCTCAGCCTATAAATCAAAAATCGATATCATACAACGCTTCTGAAATAAAATATTGAGAGAAATATCTAATGTCCCCAGATATGCCTTGTATTGGCTGACTCACAACGAATTTCAATTGAATACAGTAAAAGAAGAGATCATAGCCTTTAGCCAAAAATATAAGAACAAATTGCAGAATCATCCAATGCCACCGCCAGAAGTCTACTTATAGTACACGCCACTGAACGCCTCAAAAGAAAACGACTTCTTACTTGCATCTAACACGTAGATACGACATTCGTAATTTTATATTTTGTTTTCATATTTATTAATTTATTTAATTTTATTTTACATTATTTTCCTTTTCTTTCTTTGATTGTTACTTCATTTGTATTTTTGCTATTTTTATTAACTTTCCGAAGGAGAAGTTTATGTTTTCATCAAAAAATCCGACTCGCTAATTTTATGTTTTCTCGACGTTTCAAGGCATTCTGAATTGAATGAGACCAAATTTGGCAAAAGTATGTGTGTGTGTGTATGTGTGTGTGTGAACAGATTTTTTGCCGTAAATCGACGTTTTCTCCAAAACGGATGGACCGATTTCAAAAATTTAAAAGCCGATCGATGTATCTCGATGAGGACTATCGTTTGTCAGTTTGTGCGGCGATCGGCCGGGCCGTTTTTTTGAAAATTGCAGAAAAGTGAAAAAAATTTCGTCCACGTTTTAGCCTGCAATTCTGAATCGTTTTTGGAAATTCAAAAACCGTTCGATAGATATTGGTTGGGAATCGTGCTGATTAGTTTTTGGCAAAGATCGGCCGGGCCGTTTTCTTGTAATAAAGTTTAAAAAAAAAACAATTACGTCCATTTTTAACTTCCCGTAGGGCAAGTTATAGTAATCGCAAAAAAATCAAAAATGAAAATTTTTATATATCTTTACGTTTCAGAGGTTTCTGAATATTTTGGCATACCTTATAAAAAATGGATGTATGTGTGTGTGTGTGTGTGTGTGTGTGTGTGTGTGTATGTATGTATGTATGTACGTGTGTGTATGTATGTGCGGATACAAATTTTCGTCGACGATTTCGGGAACACGGATCAACCGATTTGAATAATTCAAAAAACATTCGATTCGTATTGATAAGGAGACGTGCTGATTAGTTTTTGGCGAAGGCAGGTCTAGCCGTTCCAAAGATACGGGACAAAAAGTGCCGAAAACGGTAACTCAGTTTTTAAGGGAACGGAGCGTCCGATTTGAATAATTCAAAAAACATTTCACTTGTATTGACAAGATGAAAAATCGATAAAATTTTCATAAAGGTAGGTCTAGCGGTTTCGGAGATTTGGAGGAAAAAGTAAAAAAATAAGCCATTTGGCGGTCAAAAATGATCATTAGACATATGCACATCAAATTATCAGATATTTTATAGAAATTTTAACAATAAGTATACATTTTGTTAACATTTCTATGGGTTCCGTACCACTGCTTATGCGTTAGACAGCGACGCGGCGCTTACGCGATTTATATTTTGTCCCTATGCAGTTAAAGCAGTACGATTGCTTTGAAAAAAAAGTTCAGATCTTCCACAATATTTCAAAATAAAGAAAAAAAAAATTTATTTCAAAAAAAAAAAATTATTATTTTTTTTTTTCAAATTTTTTTTTTCAAAAAAAAGTAATTTTTTGTCCAATTTATAGTTTCTCAAAAATCTTATTTTTTCAAAGTAATTTTTTTTCAAAAATGTTAATCGTTTTTAAAAAAATAATAATTGATGGTACGGGAAGTTCCAGCAATTTGTCTTAAGGCACGATGCCTTAATTGCCTTAAGACAGAATTCCACTTACAGCTAGTTATGATTTTTTTTTTGACGGTAGATACCATAGTCTTCTAGGTCATACTAAAATATTGCGGCTCTACGACAAGTCGTTTAATTTTGAAAATTCTTCAAAGTTTGCCAAAATTAGTATCGTTTTTTGAGCATTTGTCAAAATTAGATCTTTGATCGACGTTTTTTCAAAAACGGCTGGACCGATTTGAACAATTTAAAAACCATTTGATGTATCTAAATGAGGACTAAAGTTTGCCAGTTTTGTGAGACGATCCGCCGAGCCGTTTCTTTGTAATTTGGAAAAAAGTGTTAAACATTTCGACCATATTTAACCTCAAACTTCCGAACCGATTTTAAAAAATCAAAAACTGTTCGAAAGATATTAGTTGGGAATGATACTGATTAGTTTTAGGTAAAAATCTACCGAGCCGTTTTCTTGTAATTAACTGTTGAAAAAAAATTGAAGCCGATTTTTATGCAACTTTTTTTGCGATACATATCATGGTCTTATAGAACTTACTGAAATATAACGCCCTTACGGCAAGTAGTTTAATTTAAAAAATTCACCAAATTTTAAGAAAATGAGTAGTTTTTTGACGTTTGTTAAAATTAAAATTAGACTATTTACTTGATATAACAGTAGAATACTTGGTTTTATTGAACATACTAAGCCATTGAAGTTCTATGAAAACTGGTTCAATTATAAAAATTGTTGATTTGTAAAAATTTGATTTTAGAAAATACTCCGAGTCAACGTGTTCGTTCCTTTTCAACTATGTGTAATAAATCGACTCGGAATACTTTTAATGATTCATAAATTAATTTATTTTTTATTGATTAAGTCGATTATCTGAACATTTCGGGAAGTTCATATAACTTGCCTCAAGGCAAAATACCAAACCAACTAGTTATTTAATTAGTTTATTAGCTAATCTTCTTAAAGTCACCTAAATTACAAACATCTTTTCAATCAACACAAAAAGAGATACCAATGGGTAAACTCTATTTTAGTCATAACATAACATATTATCATTCATAATTACTAAATTTTTTTGTATTATATAAAACAGATTGCAATTAAATCTCAAGAAATAAAAAAAATAGTTTTCAATACGGAAAGTTCCAGCAATTTTCCGTAAGGCACGATGCCATGCACCGCTAGTTTTTATATAATAATAGGTTATCGCTACAGAGAGAATAGAATTCTTTAATGATGTCTGCAGAAATTTCTTCCGGTCCCACATAATAGGAGGATTTAAGAGATTTAAAAGTTCTTATAAGTTCCTCAATAAAACAAAGCTATGAATGTTACTCACGACATAAGAAACAAGAAAGCAGCAAGTGATGTCTGAAATGATGGAGAAAGTCAAAGGCCAGAGTGCAAACAGATCCAATGTCTTATTTTAATTTTAAGAGAATTTTATAAAATAGAGCTTAATTATTCAACTAATGCAACATTTAAATTTCATGGGTACACTTGGGTACATTTTTTACAGAGATAAACAATATTTACCCTACATAAAAATTAATATAAGCTCAATGTAAATAAACAATATTTACCCCAAATTCAAAATTACTATTTAACCCACATTTAAAAATATTATTTAATTTATATAAAAAATAGTATTTAATTCATTGATAATAAAAGTTAATTTATTCTAAATACATTTCTAAATAGTTTATGTATTGAATCTTAATAATTTTATTAACAATTTACACAATATTTTAAGATATTAGGATATTATAACAATCAGAATATTTTCAGTCATTATAATAATTTGGAGGATCTTAATGGTTGGTCATAATTTCATTTTTGTTAATCCTATCGCTTTAATTTATAAGTATTTTAATTAATGATGGAAATACTCATATTATTTGGATATTTTCACACATGTTTTTACATTTTCTTGAATTCGATTACAATTACACCTGAAATAAAATAAAATATATTAATAATATATAACAATATTTTTGGAATATATTGATTTTATAAGCTCATAATAAATTCAAGTACTTAGCTTTTCAACAAAAAAACATTTCAGACATTATTTGGTTGCATTTTCATTAATTGTAGTTTATTGAAAACTCATATTTTCTAGAACTCGATCACAGTTAAATCTGAAATAATTAAAAATACAGTAAATATGAAACTTTAACATTAATTTGATACAGTACAATTATAGTTTTAAATTAAAACAAAAACTGTTGATGGAAATATCAAATATTCGTTTAATAAGTTTGTTAATATTTTTATTACCTTTGCTTAGTTCGATGGCATGCGTGTGCTTAGTTCCATGGTGACGCAATAACATTGTTAATCAAAGGGCGGTTCTAATAGGTTTTTATGTTTTATGCTTTTTATGTTTTTGTATCATTTTATGTTACAAAGTATACGTTCATTAATTAATCGTTATTAGTTTATTCAGTGTAGTAGTTATTAAAGTTTATACATAACTCCATTTTCATTCTGTGAAACGTTACTTAATCAAAAATCAATAATTTTTATAATTTAGCCAGTTTATTGTAGGACTTTAATTGTTTAGTATGTTTAATAAAACCAAGTACTCTAGCGTTATGCCAAGTAAATTGTCTAATTTTAATTGTAACAAATGTCAAAAAAACTACTCATTTTCTCAAACTTTGATAAATTTTTAAAATTAAACTACTTTTCGTAAGGCCATAATATTTCAGTAAGTTCTATGAGAGCATGATATATATCGCCCAAAAAAGTTTCATAAATATCAGCCTAATTTTTTTTCAACAGTTAATCACAATAAAACGGTTCGGTAGATTATCACCTAAAACTTATCAGTATCATTCCCAACTAATATCTTTCGAACAGTTTTTGATTTTCAAAATCGATTCAGAATTGCGAGCTAAAACGTAGACGAAAAATTTTTTACTTTTCTGTCTTTAAAGGGCTTGGCCGATCGTCGCACAATAAGCACACTGAGAAACAATAGTCCTCATCGAAATACATCTAATGGCTTTCAAATTTTTGAAATCGATCCAGCCGTTTTTGAGAAAACGCCGATTTACGGCAAAAAATCTGTTCACACACGCACACACACATACTTTTTCAAAATTTGGTCTCATTCGATTCAGAATGGTTTGAAACGTCGAGAAAACATAAAATTAGCGAATCGGATTTTTTGATGAAAACATAAACTTCTCCTTCGGGAAGTTAAAAATAAAAAAATATGTAATTAAAACAAAATTAAAATGACATAATATTAGTTCATAAATTACGTATGAAATAATTTCGGCTACAACTGACATATAGTCAGGTAGAATGTGTAGGGTCCTTTTCTAGACGCATAGGCTAAAGAACACACTAAAAATTTCTAAAATAAAGCGAGATAGCCTTATACAAATATCAGTTATATGGAAGAAAGAAGAGACACTCTTGAGAGGTTTCTCAAAAACCAGATTTTTATACATACATGCAATTTCAGAATATTCTTATTCTATATTAATAAATATGAAACGTCTATATTTATAAATATAAATCGATAGATTCCTAGTAGATATAACAGATTTAAATAATATTGATACATACCAAACCAGGAAAAAACAAATTTGAGCAAGTCATGTGACTAACAACCAAATTTTATTATGTAATTTTGACGTTTGTTAAAATTAAAATTAGACGATTTACTTGGTATGACGATAGAGTGCTTGATTTTATTGAACATACTGAGCCATTAAAGTCCTATGGAAACTGGTTCAATTATAAAAATTGTTGATTTGTGAAAATTTGATTTTAGAAAATACTCCGAGTCAAAGTGTTTGTTCGTTTTTAACTGTGTGTAATAAATCCACTCGGAATACTTTTTAAAGATTTTTTATTGATTAAGTCGATAACATATCGGAAAGTTCATGTAACTTGCCTCAAGGCAAAATACCAAACCAACTAGTTCGAGTTTTGATTTTTTATCATCAAACATTTTGTTTGAATTCGTATTTTTTTTCTCGGTGTGGTACTTACTGACATTATTTAAACTTTTTATATATTCTGGTACTTTTGTACTTTTATAATCTTGTATGACTTTGTTTTAGAATTTGCTAACTTACTGAATGATGACATACTTACAAAGTCAAAACATACACATTATATAGTTGAAATGCCATTTTGTAGGTCTTTTCGAAAAAATACAATATACCAAATTTCAATTCCCTGTCTCATCATTTGGCAGAGATATAAGTGAAATGATGTGAAAGTGGCCCTTTTTTTTTAAACTTGCTTTTTGTCGGTATTATGAAAGATATCGAAATAAAATTGACGTGGTTCGATTCGCATTGGTCTAGAGTATATTATTTATAATGAATAATGTTAAAAAATTGTCATTTACTGGATGAAAATGTGGAAATAAAATTTTATTTGAATTTTTCGACCAGTACGGTTGTTTGGACTACTTTCTAAATAGAATCATTTTAGAGTTTGTATATTTTCCAAAATTTTCCAAAATTTTATTTAAATCGATATGGAACTTCATATAAAAATGTTACATAGAATGGCTATTAAATTTTTGAAATCGATCTAGCCGTTTTTGAGGAAACGTTGGTTTACAAGTTGCTTGGAAAGCCATAGACAGATTTGCGAGAGATGTGCTAATTGACCTGCATTTTGTGGAAAGTGAAAGGGTTAATGGGACTTCGCTCATTTAAAAGATAAGTATAAAATCAGTACAAGAATGATAACATTCCAGATCTTACCCCCACAAAGTAATGCTTGACCGTGATTTCAGCGGGACAAGAGGCAAGGGCAAAGCGGAGGGTTTATAGCTATTATACCCAGGCGGTATTTAGTCCGACATAACTAGATAAAAGACCAGTCAAGGATGCATAAATGCATTTTCTTTACAAAAAATACATATCTACCTTTTCCAAATTTGGTCTCATTCGATTCTGAATAGATTGAAACGTCGAGAAAACATAAAATTAACGAATCGGATTTTTTGATGAAAACATGAACTTCTCCTTTGCGAAGTTAATAATAAAATGAATAAAATAAAAATAAAAATAAAATAAAAATAAAAAGCTGATGAAAAATATTGTTTGCATGTTTTGCGGTAGAGGACCTATAATAGCTCTTCCTGTATTTAAAAAATGTTTAGATTGAATATAAAGAATAAACTTATTGTATATAGATAAAACACATGCGGGCACTTTTCGCACTAGAACCTTAGAAGATTCTAACACGAGATTCGAATATGAAATTTATAATATAGTTTTTTCACAATCAATCAAGAAATAAATAATTTCTTTGCATCTTTTTAACTTTAAAACATCAATCGATTACGAGAAGTTTACGATGCAATTTTGGATATATTATATAATAAAAAATTAAACTGAAACAAGTTACATGAACTTTCCGATATGTGTAATTAATCGACTTAACCAATAAAAAATAAATTAATTTATGAGTATTCCGAATGGATTTATTACACATAATTGAAAGCGAACAAACACGTTAACTCGGAGTATTTTCTAAAAGCAAATTTTCAAAAATCAATAATTTTTAACTACCCGAAGGAAAAGTTTATGTTTTCATAAAAAAATCCGAATCGTTAATTTAATGTTTTCTCGAGCCATTCTGAATCGAATGAGACCAAATTTGGAAAAAGTATGTGTGTATGTGTGTGCGTGTGCCTGAACAGATTTTTTGCCGTAAATCGACGTTTTCTCAAAAACTGCAGTACCGATTTCAAAAATTTAAAAGCGATTCGATGTATCTCAATGAGACTTTGCCTTTATCAACTTTGTGCGACCTTCGGCCTAACCGTTTCTTCGTAAATAGCAGAAAAGTGAAAAAATTTTCGTCCACGTTTTAGCCCACAATTCTGAATCGATTTTGAAAATTCAAAAATCGTTTGAAAGTTATTGGTTGGGAATCGACCTGATTAGTTTTTGATAAAGATAGGCCGGGCCGTTTCCTAATAATAAATTTGGAAATAAGTGTTAAAATTTTTGTCCACATTTCAGCTCATACTACCGAATCGATTTTGAAAAACCAAAAACTGTTCCAAAGGTATTAGTTGGGACTGATACTGATTAGTTTTAAGTGAAAATCTACCAAGCCGTTTTCTTGTAATTGACTGTTAAAAAAAATTAAGCCGATTTTTATGGAACTTTTTTTGGCGATATATATCTTAGTCTTATAGAACTTTCACAGTTTGTTAAAATTAAAATTAGAAGATTTGCATTGATGAATTTTTAAAATTAAACTACTTGTCGTAAGGCCATAATATTTCAAAAAGTTGTATAAGACCATAATATATATCATCAAAAAAAGTTTCATAAAAATCGACTCAATTTTTTTTTCGACAACAAATTACAAAAAAATGGCTTGATAGATTTTCACCTAAAACTAATCAGTATTATTCCCAACTAATATCTTTTAAACAATTTTGGATTTTTTAAAATCGATTCGGTAGTATGAGCTTGAATGTGGACGAAAAGTTTAACACTTTTTTCTAAATTACAAAGATTAGGCTCGGCCGATCGTCTCACAAAACTGCGAAACAATAATCCTCATTGAGATACATCAAATAGTTTTTAAATTTTTGAAATCGGTTCAGGCGTTTTTGAGCAAACGTCGATGAAAAGTCTAATTTTGACAAATGCCGAAAAAACGATACTTGACGAATTTTTAAAGCTAAACGAGTTGTCGTAGGGCCGTAATATTTTAGTATGATCTAGAAGACCATGGTATCTACCGTCAAAAAAATAATAATAAAAATCGTCAAAAATATTTTTTTCAACACTTTATTACGAGAAAACGACCCGGCCGATCTCTACCAAAAACTAATCAGCACGATTCCCAACCAATATCTTTCGAACGATTTTTGAACTTTCAAAATCGATTCAGAACTGCGGTCTAAAACGTGGACAAAAAATTTTTCACTTTTCTGCTATTTACAAAGAAAAGGCTTGGCTGATCGTCGTGCAAAATTGATAAAAACTAGTCTTCATCGCGATACATCGAATGACTTTTAAATTTTTGAAATAGGCCCAGCCGTTTTTGAGAAAACGTCGATTTACATACTTTCTCAAAATTTAGTCTCTTCGATTCAGAATGGCTTGAAACGTCGAGGAAACATAAAATTAGCGAATCGGTGTTTTTGATGAAAACATAAACTTCTCCTTCGGTAAGTTAATAAGTAAAATGTTTCAAAATCCAAATATTATTATTGCACATGTTTTAGAAATATTTGAAAATTCAAAAATATTTGTTAAAAATGTAAAACAAGAGGAAGGTATACAAGATGCTGTAAAAAATCAAACATGATCATCAACACTGAGTCAACAATGCAATGTACTTTTAGGTCAAAAATGTTTTTATCATGAATTAAAAAGCTTTATCATGCATTTCATTTATCTTCTGCATCATACATCTTTTTTTATTGTTTTTATAGAACGATTAGTACAAATGTGTACCAACAAATAGTATGGATGGTATAACAGTTTACCAGTCTCCTAGCTGCCCCCCAATTAATTAAAATTATTTTTTAACTTCTCGTAGGGCAAGTTATAGTAATCGAAAAAAAATCGAAAATGAAAATTTTTATACATCTTCACGTTTCAAAACCTTCTGAACATTTTGGCATACCTTAGAACAAATGGATGTATGAGTTTGTGTGTGTATGCGTGTGTGTGTTTGTGTTTCATACCTTTGGGTCTGAGCGTGTTTCCATACAGAATTGGCCCCATCCTGATATTTAAATGATTTTCGAGAAAATTCGAAATACCAAATTTCAAATCCGTAGCTCATCATTTGACCGAGATATCAGTGAAAACATGTGAAAGTGGCCCCTTTTTTCAAACTCACTTTCAGTCGGAAATATGAGAGATATCGAATAAGTTTTAACGTCATTCTATTTATACTGATCTTACCTATGTTGTTCATAACAAATAATGTGAAAAAATTATTTGTTAGTGCGTGAAAGAGTGAAAATGAATTTTCATTTTCCATTTTCTACCAGCGCGGCTTTTTGGACTACTTTTATATTAGCATCATTCGAAAGCCTGTACATTTTTCTTCTGTTATTAACTTCCCGTAGAGTAAGTTATTGTAATGGGACGAAAATCGGAATTGAAAATTTTTACATTTCTCCACGTTTTGAAAGTTTCTGAACATTTTGGCATACCTCAGAAAAAATGGATGTGTGTATGTGTATGTATGTAGGGATACAATTTTTCGTCCACGTTTTCGGGCGTACGGATCAACCGATTTGAATGGTTCAAAAAACACTCGATTCTCGTTGATAAGGAGATGTGCTGATTAGTTTTTGGCAAAGGCAGGTTCAGCAGTTACTCTTTGGACTACTTTTATATTAGCATCATTCGAAAGCCTGTACATTTTTCTTCTGTTATTAACTTCCCGTAGGGTAAGTTATTGTAATGGGACGAAAATCGGAATTGAAAATTTTTACATTACTCCACGTTTTGAAAGTTTCTGAACATTTTGGCATACCTCAGAAAAAATGGATGTGTGTATTTGTATGTATGTATGGATACAATTTTTCGTCCACGTTTTCGGGCGTACGGATCAACCGATTTGAATGGTTCAAAAAACACTCGATTCTCGTTGATAAGGAGATGTGCTGATTAGTTTTTGGCAAAGGCAGGTTCAGCAGTTACTCTTTGGACTACTTTTATATTAGCATCATTCGAAAGCCTGTACATTTTTCTTCTGTTATTAACTTCCCGTAGGGTAAGTTATTGTAATGGGACGAAAATCGGAATTGAAAATTTTTACATTTGTCCACGTTTTGAAAGTTTCTGAACATTTTGGCATACCTCAGAAAAAATGGATGTGTGTGTGTATGTATGTATGGATACAATTTTTCGTCCACGTTTTTGGGCGTACGGATCAACCGATTTGAATGGTTCAAAACACATTCGATTCTCGTTGATAAGGAGATGTGCTGATTAGTTTTTGGCAAAGGCAGGTCCAGCAGTTACGGAGATGAAGAGCAAAGAGTGCAGAAAATAGAAATCGAGTTTTTGAGAGAACAGAGCATCCGACTTGAATGATCTAAAAAATATTCAATTAGTAATGATTGGGAGAAGTGGTTATTAGATTTTTTCAAAGGCAGGCTCACCCATTTTGAAGATACGGAGCTAAATGTACAAAAAATGGCAGTTTTTGAGAGAACTAAGCGTCCGATTTAATTGATTCAAAGAACTTTCTGCTTGTCTTAACAAAATAATTGTTTTTGGAAAAAAAATTGTTTCAACTTTTTTTTTTTTAATTTTTTGTATATCGAAATTAATTCAGATTTTATTTTTAATTCTGACTATAGTTCTAATATACTTCACAAATAATTTCAACTTTGCAATTCAGTTTATATAATTCTTATAAATATTAAAAAATGTTACAATATTTATAATAATCTATTTGAAAACATTCAGTATTCCTCGAACATTTCGTTACGGTACGGGAAGTTCCAGCAATTTGCCTTAAGGTACGATGCCACCCATCCCACTAGTTCAAAAATTCATTTAAATGTAAGTGGTGCTATGGGTGAAAAGTTGGAGAAACTTAAGCTAGCACACGCGCTGCCCGTTCAAGAACACCCATATAAAGTCGCTTTGCAAGAGCGACGAGCAAGCATAAGGCTCGTCGTTATTGCGCGTCTCGACAAATTCTGTATATAAGTCTGGAAATATTAATTAAAAACCAAAATTTATTTATATCTTGTATATAAGTATTTTCATTAGTCATAATAAAAAATCCAACGCGCCGAATAAAACAATAATTATTATTATTGATTATTTTTATTCGCCGTATAAGCTTCTGACTAATACATTTCAACGTATGAAAAACTTAAGATTTCATTATTTTTCGTATATTTACGTCGGCAATAAAAAGTATTCTTATTTTAATTCATTACCTTTTTTGATTTTTTGCAATGTTATTATATTTTATATAGTTATCATTAAATAAAAAATCGATAGAAATATATGTCAGAATACATTTCATAGCATTCAACACAAGTATATAAGTATTAAAAATATATTAAGTATTTAAATAAATTTAAGTATTACAAAAAATATATCTCTATTGGTAAAATTATAATTATTATGGCTATCCATGGCTATCGAAATGACAACTATTATTTTTTCTCCACGCGGGGAACACTATGGACTAATTTACCATTACGGAAACATATAACGTGCTGTACGACGATTCACTAACATGTTCTGAATATGTCAATGAACAATTGCGTCTAAAGGAAACAGAAATTTCGTCTGCTAATAAGCATATTTCAACACCAAATATAAATATGCACGTCAATCTAGTGCAAGTAGCCAACATTGAACAAGCTATTCAGTGCGTTTCACAAAACCATGCAGCGACTGCTTCAAAGCTGGTATGTAGTCAAAATCAAAATATGCCCAAGCAATTAACTAAGCTTCAAACATACCATACGGAAAATATTTGTACAACTAATCCGAGACATTCGTGGCAACTTGTTACAACAACAAAAAAATTGTACAAAGTAAGAAGCGTAAATCATCTGATGATTCTAATAGCACTCCAGTTTCTCTCTCAAATAGATTCGAGTCGCTAAATAGCATAAATCAGTTGCCAAGCACTATTAGCAATACTACCAATAATAATTTTTTTTCAACTCCTTGCCAGAGACCTCTACCGATTTTTGTTTACGGCATCGACATTTATAAAGACATGATGGACGATATCAACACTATTATTGATTTCGAACAATACACTTTCCGCCTCTTAAATAATAATGCAACTAAATTAATGTGTCATAATTCTGATGTTTTTAGAAAACTAACTAAACATTTGCGTGCAACAAATGTTATTCATCATACTTGTCAACTAAAAGAGGAAAGAGCGTATCGTGTTGTAATCAGATATTTACATCATACAACAGATGTTGTAGAAATCAAGGATGAGTTCGTGAAGATAGGTCATGAAGTAAGAAATGTTACAAACATACTACACAGAGAAACTAGGAAGCCATTAAATTTATTTTTCCTTGATCTTGAACTCGCAAAAAATAACAAAGACATATACAGCGTAACAAAGATTCTTAACAACATATTTCGTATAGAACCGCCACACTATAATAAATCCGTTGTGCAATGCAACAGATGCCGACAATTCGGTCACACTCAACGTTACTGCAATAAGCCGTTTACTTGTTCCCGTTGTGTTAACAATCATACTACATCAGACTGCAAGAAACGTAAAAATGTATTAAATTTTTGTACAAATTTCGATAGAGATCATGCAGCTAGTTATCGTGGATGCCCAGCATACAAGAAAGTATATAATCAAAAATTTCCAAAAATGAATCATAATACACCACAAACGTTTATAAACCAAAAATCCAACAATAGACATACGGTTAATCCAACTATTACCACTAACCCGTACACAAATCCAAATCCAAATTAGATCGCTAAACAAGGTCACACTCGAACATATGCACAGGCGTTAAATAACAACGTTAATCCAGAATCCGCCTCAGGCAAATCTGCAAGCTTCGCTCAGTTTATGCATTCTTTAGAAAGGTTTTTGTTTTCAAAAATTTTAAAATTCTCAAATATCTAATTTTTTTAAAGTTCTAAATGAAATTAAATCTTTTTTGAAAATTTTAATTTTTGGTACAGATAGTTACAGCACTTTGCCTTTAGGCACGATGTCATGCACCACCGTGCATCATTCATGATCCGTATTTTTAGAATCGTCGAAAAAAATTGTATGCGCACATATATACATACAGAGACACATACAATTATTTAAAGAAACATTTTAAGAAATGTTCCTGAATCTTTGCAACATAAAGTTATACAAAAAAAAATTTTTTTTTGCGATTTAGTGGAACTTAGCCCACAGGAACTTATGGAAAAGCATACGAAAAATGACTTGAGAATCGTGCTGATTAGTGAAGTTTGATTTAAATGTTGACAAATTTAAAATATTTTGCCAAGCTAAGCTCTTAGTTCCTAAAGATACTCAAACATTAACAAATAAAAGAAAAATTCCCTATAGTTAATTTGTCAAATTATTAATTATATCACTAAAATCTATACTTTGAAATTCTATTAACTTTCCGTAGGGTAAGTTATAGTAATGGCAAAAAAATTTAAAGTGAAAATTTTTATATATCTTTACGTTTCAGAGGTTTCTGAATATTTTGGCATACCTTAGAAAAAATGGATGTATGTGTGTGTATATATATGTGTGTATGTTTTTTTTTTTTTGTATAGCGAAGGAAATGCTTTTATGCATCCCAGACCGGTCTTCTGTCTGGGTATGTCGGACTCGATACCGCCCTGGTATAATACCGACTAAAACCTCCGCTTTGCCCCTGTCTCTGGTCCCCACGGAAACCGCCGTTAGGCTTTACTTCGTGGGGGGAGGATCTAGAATGTTACAATTCTTAACTTGTTATAAACAATGTTATAATTCATAAACATTATACTTATCTTTTATGGGCGAAGTCCCATTCGCCCTTTCTCTCTCTATAGAACGCAGGTCCATTAAAACGTCTCTCGCAAATCTGTCTATGGCGTTCCAAGCAGCTTCACTTGTCAGCATCACTTCAACAACATTACCTGGGGTAATTGTGCGTCTCAATGTCTCCTCCACATCATCCCGTAGAGCACCAAATCGCGGGCACACGAAGAACACGTGCTCAGCATCTTCGATTTCGCCCAAACAATATGGGCAATCCGGTGAGCTATCGTGCTTGAATCGGTGTAGGTAGGCTCGAAAACAGCCATGCCCCGATAGCATTTGCGTAGTATAATAGTTTACTTCGCCGTGCTTGCGACTTAGCCAGACTTTGATGTTAGGAATGAGACGATGCGTCCATCTGCCCTTTACAGCGACATCCCACAGTCGCTGCCATCGGTCAATGCTGTTCTGCCGTTCTTATAATATTAACTTTTCAGGACACAGTTGTTGATGTCTTCTATGGTAAATTGTCCGTCTTTCCTCTGCTAAGACTAAGAGAGGCACAGTTCCTGAAATGACGCACACTGCTTCCGCCGATATTGTGCGAAATGCCCAAGCAATTCTTATAGCACTGAGACGGTATAAGGGCCCTGCCATTCTCCTCGATTTTTGAGATTTAAGAGCATCACCCCATATGGAGATACCATATGTCAGCACCGAAGTAATAACTGACGATAGTAATATCCTTCTGGTTTGTTTAAGACCTCCAATATTAGGCATCAGTCGAGCAAGTTTCGTCCTAACTATTGACGCCTTAGCACTAACGTGTTCCACCTGTTGATTAAAATTCAAACGAGCATCAAGCATTACGCCAAGGTAACAGATGTGAGGTTTTGACGTGATCTCAAGATTTCCTATCTTTAGCTTGATGGTCTCAATTCTTTTCCTACTAGTGATAAGAACAGCTTCACTTTTTTGTTGTGCTAATTGGAGATTCATTGTTCCCATTCACCAATTAATTTTTCTGAATGTAATATCGAATAGGCTTACGATGTCATCAATTTGTTTGGAGACAACCACTATGGCAACATCGTCTTCATATGCTACTAGTTTCACACATTCTGGAAACTCTAGTCTCAAAAGGCCATCATACATAATATTCCACAGCAAAGGGCCTAGAACAGAGCCCTGCGGCACACCTCCTGTTATATTATATTCTTCTGTACCATCGCGTGAATGGTACATTAGAATTCTGTCTGTAAAGTAGCTTGCGACTACATTGCATAGGTATGCTGGCACGTTCTTGTCACGGAGTGCATTCATAATGCAATCCCAGTTTGCAGAATTGAAAGCATTTTTTATATCCAATGTAGCTACAAGGCAGTACTTTTTTGAACCCCCCTTCCATCTGGTTCCAGCAATTGCCTCCTTGGCGGTATTAACTACCAAGTTTATAGCATCGATAGTCGATCGCCCTTTGCGAAAACCATACTGATTGTCTGCTAGGATTGGATCAACTACTGCATCTATTCTTTGGTGAATTATTCTTTCAAAAATTTTACCCGCTGTATCCAGCATGCATATTGGACGGTAGGATGATGGTTCATCTGGTGGTTTTTTTCCTTTGGGAATAAGCTCTAGTCTTTGCTGTTTCCATTTTCGTGGAAAAACCCCTTCTTTCAGGCATGTATTATATGCATTAAGAAACATTGTCGGAGATGTCATAATTGATGTTTTCAAGGCAATATTAGGAATTCCATCTAATCCCGGTGCCTTGCTATTACCAACGCGATGACAAGCTTCCATCAGTTCTTGCAGTGTTATAAGTGGAATATTATTCTGTTCTACATGTGTTACCTGGTAGTTCAAATTAGGTTGTCGTGGAAACAAAGTAGTTACTATTTTATTCAATAGTCGTGCGCAAGTTGGTGAAGGTATTGGCTGGCTTTTGAGGCAAGACATTACAGTCTTATAAGGTCTTTCCCATGGATTTTCCTCGACTTCATCCAAAAGTTCTTTCCAGCACCTAACTTTACTATCTTTGATAGCTTTATTTAGTTGTCTACGTGCTTGTTTATATTCCACTACCAGTTGTGCAGAATTACTGAGACTATATCCACGCTGAGAGATCCTTCTTTTCTTTAGGCACTCTTTACGAAGAGAGCTGATTTCTTCAGTCCACCAGTGCACAGATTGTCTTTGATTTATGCCATGTTTACGAGTCATACTGATATCACAGGCTTCGGTTATTCTCTCCATCAGCTCTCTAGTATGCTCATCTGCGTGTTCTGAAATTATAGGTTTGCAATTTAAGGCAACTCTCATGGCGCTTTCATCAAAAGATTTTATTTTCCACCCAATGGCTTTAGATAAAATAAAATAAATTTTCTCACGTCAGAAATTAGTTATTTTGTCGTACAAAATTTATAATTAGTTCCATCAGTTTTAATAAGTTACTAATAAGTTAGTGAGCTGAGTGATCCTCGCCTCTGGGTGCAGGTAGAATTTTTGTTAAAATGATCCCCATCAGAGGGGACATAGTGTCAAACAATGCTGGTGATGCAATCAATGAATCACACAATAATTTGAACACAACGCTATGTCCAGGTATATCAGATATAGCCCGAAACCCGCTGACCAGCTCATGCGACGGTATGACTAGTAAAGTAGAACCAGTGGCTGAACTGTCACATATAATTCCGGAAAATGTCATTTTACAACGGATTGAGTCATTGAAGTGCCTTGAGAATCTGATAAATGAACTGCATATGATTGTCAAATCAAAGTCAAACATACATAAAGAGGTGAAAATAAAAACAGGCAACATAGCGGCCGTAATTAAAAGATTTATTGATTTAGACAACCAACTGTTAGAGGAAAAAGGCCAAACCACGGATGATACGGAAGTTATGATAAATGAAGTGCAATGTTGTGAAACAGCCCCTATAGAAAAAAGTGTACGGCAGGACACAAGCAAAGCCACAAGAAACCGAAACTCACAACATATAAGCAATAATCAGGTTAATGAGAAAAATGGTTTGCCAAGACGTCAGACGATCATAGAAATATGTAATGAAGAAGAAATTGAGGTAAATGACTGGCATAAAGTTCAGCCGAGAAAACAGAAAAAAAGGAAGCAAGGGTACATCTGTCAGAACAGGACTCTAACCATAAAATGATAAAAAATCATAGAATTTTTCCAAATCCAAATGCCTTATTAATCCGGCCGACCGAAAAAGTTAATTATTCCGAAATATTACGTCGCATCAAACATAATGTCCCTGATGACAAGGTAAATACGACAGTAGACAAAATAAACAAAACCAGAAATAGAGACTTGTTGATAACTATTTCTAAGAAAAGTGAGGACAAAGGCCAAGGACTGCAACAGATTATCGCAGGTGTGTTAAAGGATGAGGCCGAAGTTATTTATAAGAGGCACCAAGAAACTATAGAAATAAGGGATATTGATGATGAAACCTCAAAAATTGATATCCAGATAGCACTACAAAAAGCAACCGGGAGAGCCTGCAACACGCCAGCAGAAGAAATTAGGCTTCGTAAGGCATATAGAGGTACCCAGATTGCTACTGTAGCTCTTCCAGCGGCAGTTGTACACGATCTGCTCAAAGCAAGTAGCAAAATACGAATTGGATGGGTCAACTGTCAAATTAAAATCATCAAGAAACCAATTCGATGTTTTAAATGCTGGCTATTCGGACATTATGGATCACAGTGCAAGAGCGAAGTGAATCGGACCAATCTATGCTTTAGATGTGGACAAGAAGGTCACAAAATAGCCAACTGTATAAATGCAGCAAAATGTGCACTATGCGCTGAAAATGGAAACTCTGAAAATGTAGCACATCATGCCGGCACTCACAGATGTCCTCTATATAGGGAGGCCATAGAGAAAATAATGAACGCAAAAGCATGAAGATAATACAGCTAAACATGAATCATTGTGAGGGTGCACACTACTTGCTTATGCAGACGGTAAGAGATATGAAAATTGATGTTGCCCTCTTATCAGAACCTTACAAACATCTAACTGATTGGCCATGGGAAACGGACAGTACCACCAAAGTCGTTATTTGGTCCTGTGGCAAATTTTGTTTCCAAAATGTTGTTAACAATAGTAACGCTGGATTTGTCGCAGCATCATTAGATGGCATACATTTATACAGCTGTTACGCTCCACCTAGTCTTTCTTTGCCAGATTTTGTCGATTTTTTAGATCGTCTTGTGGAGGATGCAAAACGACACCACCCCGTAGCGATAGCCGGTGACTTTAACGCATGGGCGGTAGACTGGGGAAGTAGGAAGACTAATGCAAGAGGTAAAGCACTTTTGGAGGCCTTCAATGCACTTGACGTGGTTTTACTTAATAGTGGTGATAAACCAACCTTTGAAAAGGGCAGTGCAAGCTCAATAATAGACCTTACTTTTGTTAGCAATAGCCTCGTCAGAGGAATTTGCAATTGGGAGGTATTAGATATCTACACTGCTAGTGACCACAATGCAATCATCTGGGAAATATCAACAAATAGAAACATTAGAAGACATGCGAAAATATATGTGTGTGTATGTGTGTGTGTGTGTGTGTGCTGATACAAATTTTCAATTGTGAATTGTGGTGAGCAATGATCATTAGACATATGCAAATAATATTATTATTAGAGATTTTAACAATAAGTATAAATTTTGTTTACATTCCTATGGGTTCCTTACTAATGTTTATGCATTAGACGACGAAGCGGCGCTTCGATATTTCGTCTCTATGCAGTTAAAGCAGTACGATTGCTTTGAATAAAAGTTCAAAACTTCCATTATGTTTCAAAATAAAGAAAACATTTATTTTCAAAAAGTCTTTTTTCAAAAAAAAAAATTTTTTCAAGAATTTATTGTTTCTCAAAGATCTACTTATTTCAAAATAATTTTTTTTTCAAAAATGTTAATTTTTTAAAAAAAATAATTAAATAACTTGCCTTAAAGCACGATGCCATGCGCCCCACTAGTTTAATTTTTTTTTGTTCATTGTTAGTTAAATAAACTTTAAATTATTGGGCATTTCCAACGTCATATTGACATTATAATGTCTTCAAAAGTAATCTGTGTAAGAATACTTACTCTGACATAAGAAAATCAACAATTAATTTTTTTTTTTTAAATTACGATAACTAAGTTTGTGAATTTCAATGCCGCTGATTTTTTGTTAAAATATACTATTAGGTGTACAACTTTGCTTCCGCCGTTTTTTTTTTCAAAATTAAAAGCTTTATTGCGAAAAAGTGCTTACAGATGTATTATTCATAGTATTGTCCGTCGCTAGCGACAACTTTCTCCTATCTTTCCGGCAATTTTCGAATCCCGGCTCGAAAAAAGAAGTCCTCTTTTGGCGCTATCCATGAAGCAATCCATTTTTCCTATTCTTCGAAAGATTGAAGATGTTGATCTGCCAGGCCGTGTGCCATCGAACGGAATAGGTGGAAATCAGAAGGGGCGACATCTGGGGAATACAGCGGGTGGGGCAAGACTTCCCATTTCAGCGTTTCCAGGTACTTTTTGATCACTTTTGCGACGTGAGGCCGAGCATTGTCGTGTTGGAGGATGACTTTGTCATGTCGCTCTTGATACCGTGGCCGCTTTTTTTTCAGCTCGCGACTAAGGCGCATCAGTTGCGTTCGATAGCGATCTCCTGTGATGGTTTCACCCGGTTTTAAGAGCTAATTGTTCATCTTTGTAGGTTTTTTTCTCTTCCACCACCATGTTTGTCTTCGGCATCGAAATCACCATTTTTAAAACGTTGAAACCAATCCCGACACGTTTTTTCACTCAGAGCAGCATCACAGTAAGTTTCTGAGAGCATTCGATGCGCTTAGCTGCATTTTTTTTCAAATTGTAACAGAAAAGTAAAACTTCCCGCAAACGGCGAGAATTGGGGCAAAAACGGACATTTTCGAGCGTGAATAATACGAAAACAAGAACAACTGTCACTGAAACGGAGATGACAATTCGTTAGGCATTGTCCACACTCACTTTAAAGGCATTATCATCTATGTAGTTCAACCAGCCTCAGCCGGTACAGCTACATATCGGAAACGGCGGAAGCAAAGTTGTACACCTAATATAATATTTACTTAACTAATAATATAAGTACAATTTAAGTCAAAGACTAAACATTTCACTTTTTGAAAAAAAAACTAATATATTCCCAACATCTGCATCGTGTTACTTTTCACATGCACAGGTGTGCGAAAACGACCCGAAGCCGCGGGCCATACGCGAGTTCTACGCTCGCATTATCATTGCCTATTCTTAACAATCAGTCACCTTTTTTATCCGATTCTTCGTCGATTTTTTATTGCTCTCGGTGTGAATACTCAACATGTAGGCGAAAAATTCAAAAAGGAAAAGTCTACTGACAGAAACGGTAACGGTTGCGCAAGGTTTATAGAATTGAGTCAGATAAAAATAATTATAATCAACCATCTATAATTAATTATAATCTACCATCCAAAAACCCGGTTTCCATAGTATGCGGAACTGAAATTGCGACAGTCCCTGATAACATTATATTCCTATAACACAGTTTTCGTTCGACAGACTATTAGTTAAACTTTGTGTTTTAATTTTTATTTAAACTATTTAAATTAATAAAAATGATTTATAATTAACTTACCGTAATGTAAGTTATAGTAATCGCAAAAAATCGCAAACCAATATTTTATATATCTTTACGTTTCAAAGCATTTTGAACACTTTTGCGGATACCAATTTTTGTCGACGATTTCGGGAACAAGGAGCAACCGATTCGAATAATTCAACAAACATTCAATTCGTATTAATAGGGAGACGAGCTGATTAGTTTAAGCCTGAAGCCGGTCTAGCCATTTTTTAAATGCGGAGCAAAAGAATTCAAAAATGTTATTTCAGTTTTTGAGAGATCAGCGTTTGATTTGAATAATTTAGAAAACATTTTTATTGACAAAACGAAGAACTGATTAAATTTTTTTTGAGTGTTATACGGGTTATACATTTTTTGTCTTCTATTTTCAAATATTTTTGTTAAAAATTCTTAACTTAACTTGTTTTTGAGATATTGGTTTTTACCCGCGGATCTTTAAGTACTGTACCACCCTATTAATAAAAGAGTAGCTTTACTTTCAGCTTTTTATATCTTTACGTTCCAAAACCTTCTGAACATTTTGATATACTTTACAAAAAATGGATGTGTGTGTATGTGTATGTGTGTGTTTGCATGTGCGTGTGTGTATGTGTGCGTCGACGATATCGGAAACACGGATAAACCGATTTGAATAATTTAAAAAACATTCGATTCGTATTGATAAGGAGACGTACTGATTAGTTTTTGGCATTGGCAGGTCTAGCCGTTTTAAAGATACGGGGCAAAAAGAACCAAAAATGTTAATTAAGTTTTTAAAAGAACTAAACGCTCACTTTGAATAATTCAAAAAACATTTTATATATATTGACTAAACGTAGAACTGTTGAAATTTTCTCAATAAAAATAAGTTGAAAAAATGCCTTTTGGCAGTCAAAAATGATTATTAAACATATGTACATTAAATTATCAGATATTTTATATAGATTTTAATAATATGTACCTATTTTGTGTCTTGGGTTTCGTAGAGATTTCTAATTTTGAAGTTTATTTATATGGTTCAAACAAATGTCCTCGACATTTTTGACAGTATTGAATAATCGATTTGTATTATTGAAAAAACATTCAGTTCGTACTCGATTGCGAGGAATTTTTGCAAATGACACATCTTGCCGTTCCGGAGGTATGGAGCGTAAAGGGTGTAAAAATGGTTATGCAGTTTTTGAGAGAACGGATCATCCGATTAGATTAATTCCGAAAACCTTATGCTTGTGTAGACGGTGTGCAAAAAATGGTTTCACAAATCTTGTCATAGTTTTGAAAAACTTAAAAAAATCAGAAATTTCAAAAAAAATTAAAGTTTTAAAAACTCAAATGTTCGAAAATTTTCATTTTCAAAGAAAAATCTAAATTTCGTAAAAGTTCAAAAATCATCAAAATGAAAAAAAAGATTTCCTACAAAAATTTGAGAATATTTTGAAATTTTCAAAAAAAATCGGATATTTTTAAAATAATACAATTTTTCAAAATTTTTATTTCTCGAATTTTTAATTACGGTGCGGGAAGTTACAGCAATTTGCCTTAAGGCACGGTGCCATGTACCCCACTAATTAGTATTTTTAACTTGAAGTTTATGTTTTCATAAAAAAATCCGATTCGTTAATTTTGTTTTCTTGACGTTTCATGCCATTCTGAATCGAATGAGACCAAATTTGGAAAAAAATATATGTGTGTGTGCGTGTGTGAACAAATTTTTTGATTTCAAATATTTAAAAGCCATTCGATACACCTCGATGAGGACTATTGTTTGTCAGCTTTTTCTTTGCAGCCGTTTCTTTGTAGTATGGTAAAAAGTGTTATACCCTTCGTCGACATTTAAGCTCATACTACCGAATCGATTTAAAAAAATCAAAAATTGTTCGAAAGATGATTGTTGGGAATGATACTGATTGGTTTTAAGTGAAAATCTATCGATCTGTTTTCTTGTAATTATAATAATAACTATTGAAAACAAAATTAGGCTGATTTTTATGGAACCTTTTTAGCGATACATATTATCGTCTTATAGAACTTACTAAAATATAACGGCCATATGACAAGTAGTTTAATTTTAAAAATTCATCAAAGTTTGAGAAAGTGAGAATTTTTTGTCGTTTGTTAAAATTAAAATTAGACGATTTACTTGGTATAACGATAGAGTATTTGGGCTTAATGAACATACTAAATCATTAAAGTTCTACGGAAACTAGTTCAATTATAAAAATTACTGAATTGCTTTTAGAAAATACTCTCACGGTAAGTGTTCGTTCGTTTTCAATTGTGTGTTATAAATCCACTCGGAATACTTTTAATCACTCATAAATTAATTTATTATTTATTGATTAAGTCGATTATTTACACATATCGGAAAGTTCATGTAACTTGCCTCAAGACAAAATACCAATATCAACTAGTCAATTTAATATTTTCGGCATCAGACAAAATAGCTCTATTCTCAAGAATAAAAAATTTTGATTTATATTAAAAGTAAAATTGGATATTACTATACTTAAAATCAGGCTAAACGCAAAGCGAATTTCAACCACAAATCATGTGGTTGCAAGGTAAGTAAAAAGTAAAACTCAATTGAATAAATTGATGTTATATGAAAAAATAAATATTAAGAGAAACTAGTGGGGCGTGTGACATCGTGCCTTAAGGCAAATTGCTTGAACTTCCCGTACCGTAACGAAATGTTCGAGGAATACTGAATGTTTTCAAATAGATTATTATTAATATTGTAACATTGCCTAGTATTTATAAGAATTATATAAACTGAATTGCAAATATGAAATTATTTGTTTAAAGTATATTAGAATTATAGTCAGAATTAAAAATAAAATCTGAAATATTTTCGAAATACAAAAATTTTTTTTTTTTTTTGAAGAAAAAAGTTGGAACAAAAATTTTTTTTTCCAAAATCAATTATTTTGTTAAGACAAGCAGGAAGTTTTTTGAATCATTTAGATCGGACGTTTAGTTCTCTCAAAAACTGCCATTTTTTACACATTTAGCTCCGTATCTTCGAAATGGCTGGGCCTGCCTCTGCCAAAAACTAATAAACACTTCTCCCAATCATTACTAATTGAATGTTCTTTAGATCATTCAAATCGGATACTCCAATTGTATTTTCTGCACTCTTTGCTCCGTATCTCCGAAACGGCTGGACCTGCCTTTCACCTCTTCAAAACCTCTTCAAAAACTAATCACCTCTTCTCCCTATGAATAGGAATCGAATGTTTTTTGAACCATTCAAATTGGTTGATCCGTGCGCCCGAAAACGTGACTGGAAATTTGTATCCATACATACATACACACACACACAACCATTTTTTCTGAGGTATGCCAAAATGTTCGGAAACCTTCAAAACGTCGAGAAATGTAAAAATTTTCAATTTCGATTTTCGGCCCATTACAATAACTTACTCGACGGGAAGTTAAAAATATTTTTCAATAAATGATTTCGAGACTATCATAGCTTTATGTTTGACCGGCGGGGGGTACCGACGTGGTAGCGGCGTCTACCGGCATTCTTTTCATCCATGCGGATAATGCGTTCTCGTTAAATAGAGAACGTGCACATGCCCTGTTGAGACCTTCGATTCTAAGATACCGTACATGATCTATTGAAACTAATATTATTAAATATTCGATATAAGTTACAATATTGGTATGGTTAGTCACTTTTCATTGCCTTTAAATATCGTCTTGCATACCGAAGCAACGCGCTCAGCACAGGTGAAGGCGATCAATTCAACATAATGGGCTGCTGTAATAGTTGCGAAGTTGAATATTGACCAATATTTAATATATATATATATATATATATATATATATATATATATATATATATATATATATATATATATATATACCCATGTAGAAATTAATCTCGGTACCATATATTACCAACATTGGTTTTATGTGGCTGTGATATTGCACAAATATGGGCGAACGTCGGTTCTGTTGTGATGTCAACTAATCGATCAGGCCAACGTTAGTCGATATTGAGGCAATATTCTTTATAAATGGCCTTGTCCAATATTGTCCTCATACTAAAATATAAATATTGGTGCAACATTTTTTTATCATCGGCTAATAAATATTGTCCTCAATTAGAAAATTAAATCTTGATGCAATATTTTTTATCATCGGCTGATAAATATTGTCCTCAAACTAAAATGGGGCTCGCCTGTAGGTAAGCGGTTAGGAGCGACGGGACTTGTTTCAGAGGTTCCGGGTTCGATACCCACTTCGAGCAGCCTGTTGTCAGTCAACAGTGACAACGATTTTCACTTAGAAATATAAATAGCAATATGTTTCCAAGTGAAAATAGCCGTCACCCGGCGTTGTTGCACCATACTTGCCCTATTACAGAGATTATAATAAAAATTTATCAGACAGAGATGAGACAACTGTTTGGATTGTCATCTGTAATAAAAAAACGTAGTTTTTAAGATATTAATCACGACAGCTCCTATTGTCCTCAAACTAAAATATAAATATTGATGCAATGTTTTTTATCATCGGCTGATAAATATTATCCTCAAACTAAAATATAAATATTGATGCAATATTTTTTATCATCGGCTAATAAATATTGTCCTCAAATTTAAAATATTGATGCAACAATTTTTATAATTGTCTATTAAATATTATTCTTATCATTATTTAATTAACTTCTCGAAAAAGAAGTTTATTTTGTGAAAAAATCCGATTTGCTAATTATATATTTTGTCGAAGTGAATGAGATCAAACATCTATATATTCACATATATCCTATGCTACTTAAAGGATACTTAAAAGGTTTATTCGGACAAAAGATGCAGAATAAAATTACGAATAAAGCAATATATAATTCGACATGTGTATTCATATAATTTTCTATATAATTCGACATGTGTATTCCTATAATTTTCTTGAAACTAGATTCCATATATTGCCTACATTGGATTTCTGTGGCCTTGATTACCTATATTGCCCGAATATAGGCAAACGTCGGTTCTCTGATGCAATTGTTGGTCTCGCACGGATTAGTCTATATCTAACTGAGATGGACAGATCAATATTGACGGAATATAGTTTATGAGTGGCCTTTTCCTATATTGTTCTCCAATTAAAATATATATATATATATATATATATATATATATATATATATATTGTAGTGGTATTCACCCTTTACAATAGTTATAAATAATATTATAAATTCGATATAACAACCAATATGAAAGACGCAATACGTTGTTGGCTTACAGCTCATAGATTGTATCAGAGATAAGAATGACGCATGGCCGTTGCAACATTGTATGCAAGTCAGTAACGGTTTTGTAGGGTTTTGCGTCTAAAGTAAATAGGAGTGAGTCATTTTAACGTATATTTCTAGAAGAATGATTGCGTCACCAACGGAGATTATAAAAAGCCGGAAGACGGGCAAAACGTGGTCACTCATAGCTTACTTGCCAAACAGTTCACATCACTCTTATTCAAAATATCAATTGTGTATTAAGTGTAACCAAGTAATGAATTAAATAAATATTAATAAAAGTCTTCAGATGTTCAATTAAATATTCCACAGTGGTAAAGTTTATGATAGCAGCAGAAGAACCTAAATTTTAATTGTTGACATCGTTGGTGTGAGGCAACATAATTGTTGGCAACGGATCCACAACATAAATTGTTGTTAGCCCAGGGTGCACAACATTATTTGGTGGCAGTGTGGGATTCTGCGAATTTTTTTTTTTAAAAAAATGCTAAATTATTACCATAACATGTCTTGAACATAGAATTATTGCATATTTGGAAAACGGATATTTGAGAAAAATACGCCGAAATATAGCAATAATTAGATTTAAGAAAAGGTAAAAAGCTTTACCGAAGTGGAAATATTATTGAAACTACAAAGTGAAGACTCCAAAAATCAAGAAGTAAGAAAAATTACATTGTTTGTTAAATGTAACGGGTAAGAAAGTTCACAAAGAACTGCCCGAAAAAAATTAAAATTTTGTCCCAAAAGTTTTTATGACTGAGTAAAATGGCTCTGTCAGTTAAGGAGATAATAGTAACAATTTTTATTGAGCGTGAATGAAAAGAAAAATAATTTGTGTATTTACCAGACCAAGTTGGTGCTTGATACCAATCAGCAAGTATGCGGTTGTCTGAATTACTTTTGATAATTTTTAAATCTAAAAAACTAATTGAGCTATCACATTTAAGTTTGAAAGTAAACTGCAAAGAGTTACTAAAGGAATTAAAATAATTTAGAGTTTCGTTCAAAACCAGATTAAATGTATTCTGTTTCGTGTATTTTTTTGGTATGTATATTTTTGATTGCCGTCATTCACGGCCAAAGATTGTCGTAGTTAGAAATATGACCCTTTACTATTAAATAAATTACACATTTGAGCTATTCACACTTGAACACGATTTCATTGTTCTGTATCTTGCTCAAAGGTATAATTTATTGAATAGTAAGGGGTCATATTTTTAAGTACGACAATCATTGGCCGTGAATGACGGCAATCAAGAATATACATACACAAAACAAAAGTTATTGAGTCGATTATCTGGTCGACTGAAAATCTTTACAACCCGTCATTCATTTGTGAATTTTTTAGAAAATTACTGAAAATTACTGAAACTTTCCGTGTCGTAATTTAAATGTTTTAAAAGCTTTAAAATGTTTTGAAAAATTTGAAAGAAATTAACTTTTTTACTTGGAAATATTTTTTTATATTTTGAAATTTTTTGAAGTGCGTAAGCGCCGCGTTTACGGTTATACATTTTTACGGAACGCGTAGAAATGTAAACAAAATGTGTACTTATTATTAACTCTTTTCACTCGAATGCCGCCGGAAAATTCATATAAATCTCAGAATTTGCCAGTGGAAAGGGTTAATCTTTATGAAATATCTGATAATTTGGTATGCGTGATCATTTTTGTCCGCCAAATGGCTTTTCTTTTACTTTTTTTTATTAGATCTCCAAAAGCGCTAAACCACCTGCCTTCCTAAAATTTTAATCAGTTTTTCATCTGTTTAATACAAATAAAATGTTTTTTGAATTATTCGGATCGGACGCTCTGTTTTCTGAAAGACGGAATTACCGTTTTGGCACTTTTTATCCCGTATCTTTAAAACGGCTCGTTCTGACTTTGCCAAAAACTAATCAGCACGTCTTAATGACCATATTAAAAAGTTAAAAAATAATTATTGTTAAACAAAAGTATGGGTAAATGAGATTTATTTCTAATCAAATATTTACACAAATTGCAATAGACAAAAATTACACAAGTTAAAATAAACAAACTCTTCGGCAAAAACAGTTTGTTCTCCAGATATTAGAAAAACACTGAAATTAAATAATTATCCCGAAAAAGTTTTTTCTGCCAAATCATTCGATTCGTTAATTTTATAATATCTCGATCGTTCAAGTCTTTCTGAACGAAAATGATTAGAAACCATCTACTTAATTAATAACTAATTCAACAAAATATTGCAATCTACAATTGAATAAAAAATATAGAATCAGAATAATTTGAGTACACAAATCCGCACATAGAATGGCATGACCGAAAAGCTCGGCCCAATATTTCAAAATTTAATGAATTTTTATAATTAATCATTTGTCGCAGTTCCATAAAATTTATGTCAGTTTAGAGACTATAATTTTGATCTCTATACAGAGTTTTTTTTTAAGAAAAAGGGATTTCTGAATTAATTAAGAAGAAAACGGCGCGGCCGATCTTTACTTTCGCGCAGTTTTCAATTTCGATGATATCAAAGTGGATCGACCGATTTAAATGATTCAAGAAACATTTGATTTGTGTTGATGAATTGGCAAAGGCAGGTCCAGCGGTTTCGGAGATGCAAAAAAAGTTTCAATCAATTTGATGATGCAGTGTTTGAAAGAATTGATCATCCGATTAGAATGATTCGAAAAATATATTGCTTGTGTTGAAGATATGAAACAATGATTTGTTTCAAATTAACAGTATTTATAGTATTTATTTCAAAATATTTAAAACAATGTTATTTCTCATTGATCAACTTTTATTTATCATTGATTAATTTTATTCCTCGAATATTTAACTAATGTTTGGATACCTACTCGTATGTATTCCCAGAAGGAATAATGATTTACATTATGCTCGCATAAGAAACACAAATATAAACTATCAGATAATTATACGTCTCGCGCGAAGTTGTTTAGATTTAATAATCTATAGTGTTGACAGACAATATTAGATATTGCCCATAAGAGATAAGAGATTAAAATGATAGTGCCCATAAAATACTAATCACTTTGTTTACTTGCACATCAGTATGAAAAAAACTAAATAAAATGGAAAACTAAATTTTAAATAAATAAAATTTATCCAGGACTTCTTGCGAGGCCTCTTGAAGCGCGAGGCCGTATATATATATATATATATATATATATATATATATATATATATAAATCTCGTGTCACGATGTTGGTTCGCGATGGACGCCCAAACTACTGGACCGATTTTAAATTTTATTGGCTCAACGTGTGCATATATATCCAACTTAGGTTATAGGAAATTTTGAAAAGTAAATTTAAAATATAAATATATAATTTTTATAAATTTCTGAAAATTTTGACAGAAAATGGCCAAAAAAAAACAAAACACTAAAAAGACAAATGTCAAAATTTATGGAAAACTCGAAAAAAAAAGATTTATGATTTTTGAAAAAAAAAATTTTACAGTTCAAAAAATTTAATTCAAAAACTTACATATATAGATATACCCAGCATTAATATCCAAATTAGATGATAGTTTTAAATCTAATTAAAAGTCAATGTTTATAAATTTGAATAAATGTTGACATGAAAATCGTCAAATGTCATTTGTCAATATTTATGAAAATAATTATATAAATAGATTTACAATTTATATTTATTTGATTAGCTTACCAAATTATTTCGAATACCAAAACTTCATCAAAACCTTATAGATCAGAGATCACAATAAAAAAGCGACATATTGAATTTAAAATTAATCATAAACAAAAATTTGACATTTCACAAAAAAAATGTTTAACGACTTCAATAAGAAACAAATAAATTAATTATTCCAAGTTATATTGCCGAACAAATTATAGATACAACACAATATTGTAGAATAAATATCATATATTAATTTTCGACCAAAAAAGAAATATTTTGACATTTACAAATATACTGCATATTGAATATATTAAATTGACATTCACTATTTTTCAATTAAATGAAAATGTAAAAAATCAAATATTTAGATAAAAAATTGTATATTCAGATAAAGATACCGCTTTGTTAATTTAGACTGAAACCTGATTTATTCATTAATTTAAAAAAAAAAAAATGACATAAACAAAATTAAAATAAACAAAACACCTGCATCATGCGTTGGAATTAATTATCGAAGTGTAAAGAAATTTGTGTAATTAAAATAAAATATTATTATTATATGAGTTGAGATAAATTTTGATTGCCATCGCAAACGTTAATCATACAGAAAATTGTAACCTCTTAAATGGAATAGTACAATCTGAAGGTATCATTGCAATCTGACAAAAACAAACTAGACAAACTAAATATTATATCATATTATATTAAATTTCGATCCAAAAGAAAATATTTTGACAGTTATAATTAATTTGAAATGAAATGCAAATGTCAAAAATCAGATCTTTATGTAAAAAAATATCTATTTCCACAATATTCCTGTGTTGAATTTGCACTTTTTTATGAATTTAACAATCATATAATATATTCATTGATGACTTAAAATAATTATTAATTTATAAAAAATAAATATTGACGTATTTGACATGACAAAAGTATAATAAACAAAACGCTATGATGCGAGTGAATTAATTTTTGAAGTATGAAATGTCAAATAATTTTGGAAATTATAACAAGTTTTTAACTATTTGTCAGAAAGAATATATTTTATTACAAATTCATACCCATATCAAGCACCAAAGTAATAAATACTATTTATAAAATGACATATTATTTAAAGACAATATGATTTTAATGTATATTTTAATATCAACACATAAATCAAGTGAAACATAAATATATTTATTCGATATTTATATAAAACATATATATAAATATCGAATAAATATATTTATGTTTCACTTGATTTCAATGAAAATAATTCGATGCCAAAATAAAAAGTATACATCTAAAATTATAGTCTAAATATTACAATTTTGATAAATAATCATCCATTATTTTACAGTACGAAAATTGATAAAAAATTAATAAAAGTGCCAAAAATCAAACATTTTATAGATTTGGACTCGGATTTCTCAGAACTTTATCAATGTTAGTTTCAGGGATAGTATGAATATCAATTTGCAGTCGAAAATTTATATGATAAGTGATTAAAACATTATAGATCACAATAAAAAAGCGACATATTGAATTTAACATTAATCATAAACAAAATTCTGACAGTTCAAAAAAATGAATTTTTAACGACTTCAATAAGATACAAATAAATTAATTATTCCAAGTTATCTTATAGGCAATATTGGCAATCAAATTATAGATATAAATTATATCATATTATATTAAATTTCGAACCAAAAGGGAAATATTTTGGCATTTAAAAATTTAGTGCATATTGGATATATGAAATTGACATTCAATATTTTTAAACTAAATGCAAAAGTAAAAAATCTGATATTTATATAAAAATTATATATTTAGATAATGGTACTGCGATGATTCAGACTAAAATCTAATTTATTCATTGATTAAAAATACATAACTAAAATTAAAATAAACAAAGCACTATGATGCGTTCGAATTAATTATCAAAATGTAAAGAAATTTGTGTAATAAAAATATAACATTATTATTAATATATCATGTATATTATAAGAACTTCTGCAATGCGGCAAAATATTTTCTATACTAGGTACTTTCTATCTTCAGGACATCTGTCAAGAAACATGATCTTGATAAGTCAAGTGTTTTTTTCTTAAAAATCCATCCGTTTAATAATCAGTTTGTTACCAAATAATCATTCCATAACATCGAGGGAATAATACTTTTTGCCCCACATAACAAAACTAAAAAAGACATAATTTAAAGAAATTCTGAATTACAAAATTTGTTCCTTTGTCTGAAAAGTAGTTTATAAAATCACATTTTTCTAATAAAATTTTTTTTAGTAACAATGTGGTAGTGTACAATCAATCATATGAGTAATCAATTCTGTTTTTTCATAACCTTTTCTTAAAACTTTCTAACACTTGCTAATTTTTTCAACATTTCTGATATTTTGTTAATCCGCTCATTTATTTTTATCATTTTCATTTTGATTATATTGTCATATTCTTGTACATTATTTTTTCCACAATTTTATTCATTTTATATAAAAAAATCACCATCTTCTGCTTTTCTTAAACATATTGTTTGCTTAAATCTTATCAACATTATGTTTTTGAAGATGGAACGTACCTAGTTCCGAAACGTTGACAGTAAATAAATAAAGAAATGGTTTTTTAAAAACTTTTTTGTTTTTTATCATTTTTTTGGATTCTTTGATTGAAGTTCTACAAAATATTTTAAATCCTAAACTCTACCATAATATATATATATATATATATATATATATATATATATATATATATATATATATAACATAAACTTCTTCTTCGGAAAGTTAAACATGGAAAAATATGTAATTAAAACAAAATTAAAATGACATAATATTAGTTCATAAATTACGTATAAAATAATTTCGGCTACAACTGACATATAGTCAGGTAGAATGTGTCAAAATTTCTAAAATGAAGCGAGATAGCCTTATACAAATATCGGTTATATGAAAGAAAGAAGAGACACTCTTGAAAGGTTTCTCAAAAACCAGATTTTTATACACACATGCAATTTCAGAATATACTTATTCTATATTAATAAATATAAAACGTCTATATTTATAAATATAAATCGATATATTCCTAGTAGATATAACAGATTTAAATAATATTGATACATACCAAACCAGGAAAAAACTAATTTGAGCAAGTCATGTGACTAATCACAAAATATTATTATGTGACTTTTATTTTTTTAACTTCCCGAAGGAAAAGTTTAAGTTTTCATAAAAAAATCCGACTCGCTAATTTTTTGTTTTCTCGACGTTTCAAGGCATTCTGAATGTGTGTGCGTGTGTGAACAGATTTTTTGCCGTAAATCGACGTTTTCTCCAAATCGGAGGGACCGATTTCAAAAATTTAAAAGCCGATCGATGTATTTTGATGAGGACTTGTTCGTTTGTCAGCGTTTGTGCGGCCATCGACCGGGCCGTTTCTTTGTAAATTGCAGAAAAGTAAAAAAATTTACGTCCACGTTTTAGCCTGCAATTCTGAATCGTTTTGGAAATTGTAATTTTCTTGTAATAAAGTTTAAAAAAAAAATCGACGATTTTTATGTTTTTTTTTTTGACGGTAGATACCATAGTCTTCTAGATCATACTAAAATATTACGGCCCTACGACAAGTCGTTTAATTTTGAAAATTCTTCAAAGTTTACAAAAATTAGTATCGTTTTTTTGGCATTTGCCAAAATTAGACCTTTGATCGACGTTTTTTTCAAAAACGGCTAAACCCATTTTAACAATTTAAAAGCCATTTGATGTATCTCAATGAGGACTAAAGTTTGGCAGTTTTGTGAAACGATCTGCCGAGCCGTTTCTTAGTAATTTGAAAAAAAGTGTTAAACTTTTCATCCACATTTAACCTCAAACTACCGAACCGATTTTAAAAAATCAAAAACTATTCGAAAGATATTAGTTGGGAATGCTACTGATTAGTTTTAGGTAAAAATCTACCAAGCCGTTTTCTTGTAATTAACTGTTGAAAAAAAAATAAAGCCGATTTTTATGCAACTTTTTTTGGCGATACATATCATGGTCTTATAGAACTTACTGAAATATTACGCCCTTACGACAAGTAGTTTAATTTTTTAAATTCACCTAATTTTAAGAAAATGAGTAGTTTTTTGACGTTTGTTAAAATTAAAATTAGACGATTTACTTGGTATAACGATAGAGTGCTTGGTTTTATTGAACATACTGAGCCATTAAAGTCCTATGGAAACTGGTTCAATTATAAAAATTGTTGATTTGTGAAAATTTGATTTTAGAAAATACTCCGAGTCAAAGTGTTTGTTCGATTTTAACTATGTGTAATAAATCCACTCGGAATACTTTTTAAAGATTTTTTATTGATTAAGTCGATAACATATCGGAAAGTTCATGTAACTTGCCTCAAGGCAAAATACCAAACCAACTAGTTCGAATTTTGATTTTTTCTCATCAAACATTTTGTTTAAATTTGTTTTTTTTTTCTCGGTGTGGTATTTTCTGACATTATTTAAATTTTTTATATATTCTGGTACTTTTGTACTATTATAAACTTGTATAACTTTGTTTTAGAATTTGCTAACTTACTGAATGATGACATACTTACAAAGTCGAAACATACATATTATATAGTTAAAATGCCATTTTATAGTTCTTTTCGAAAAAACACAGTATACCAAATTTCAATTCCCTATCTCATCATTTGGCCGAGATATCAGTGAAAACATGTGAAAGTGGCCCTTTTTTTAAACTCGCTTTTTGTCGGTATTATGAAAGATATCGAAATAAAATTGATGTGGTTTTATTCGCATTGGTCTTGACTATATTATTTATAATGAATAATGCTAAAAAAATGTCATTTACTGGATGAAAAAGTGGAAATAAATTTTTATTTGAAATTTTTGACCAGTACGGTTGTTTGGACTACTTTCTAAATAGAATCATTTTGAAGCCTGTATATTTTTCTTCAATTATCCAAAATTATATTCAAATCGATATAAAACTTCATATAAAAATGTTACATTGAATGGCTATTAAATTATTGAAATCGATCTAGCCGTTTTTGAGGAAACGTTGGTTTACCGTAAAAAATCTGTTCACACACACACACGTTGCTTGGAACGGCATAGACAGATTAGCGAGAGATGTGCTTATTGACCTGCATTTTGTGAAAAGTGAAAGGGCGAATGGGACTTTGCTCATTTAAAGATAAGTATAAAATTAGTGCAAGAATGATAACATTCCAGATCTTACCCCCACAAAGTAATGTTTAACCGTGATTTCAGCGGGACAAGAGGCAAGGGCAAAGCGGAGGGTTTATACATATTATGCCCAGGCGGTATTTAGGCCGACATACCCAGATAAAAGACCAGTCAAGGATGCATAAATGCATTTCGTTTACAAAAAAAAAATACATATCTACCTTTTCCAAATTTGGTCTCATTCAATTCTGAATAGATTGAAACGTCGAGAAAACATAAAATTAACGAATCGGATTTTTTGATGAAAACATAAATTTCTCCTTCGCGAAGTTAATAATAAAATGAATAAAAGCTTATCAAAAATATTGTTCGCATGTTTTGCGGTAGAGGACCTATGATAGCTCTTCATGTATTTAAAAAATGTTTAGATTAAATATAAAGAATAAACTTATTGTATATAGATAAAACACATGCGGACACTTTTTGCACTAGAGCCTTAGAAGGTTCTAACACGAGATTCGAATATGAAATTTATAATATAGTTTTTTCACAATCAATCAAGAAATAAATAATATCTTTGCATCTTTTTAACTTTAAAACATCAATCTGATAAACGATGGGGAAATAAAGATGTATACTGGATATTGGCCGTCATCGATATCGATTACGAGAAGTTTTCGATGCAATTTTGGATATTTTATATATTAAAAAATTAAATTTAAACAAGTTACATAAACTTCCTGATATGTGTAATTAATCGACTTAACCAATAAAAAATAAATTAATTTATGAGTAACTAAAAGTATTCCAAGTGGATTTATTACACATAAGTGAAAGCGAACAAATACGTTAACTCGGAGTATTTTCTAAAAGCAAATTTTTAAAAATCAATAATTTTTAACTTCCCGAAGGAAAAGTTCATGTTTTCATAAAAAAATCCGAATAGCTAATTTTATGTTGTCTCGATGTTTCAAGCCATTCTGAGTCGAATGAGACCAAATTTGGAAAACGTATGTGTGTGTGTGCGTGTGCGTGAACAGATTTTTTGCCGTAAATCGACGTTTTCTCAAAAACGCCTGCACCGATTTCAAAAATTTAAAAGCGATTCGATGTATCTCGATGAGACTTTGCGGCCTAACCGTTTTTCGCAAATTGCAGAAAAATGAACAATTTTTCGTTCACGTTTTAGCCCGCAATTCTAAATCGATTTTTATGGAACTTTTTTTGGCGATATATATCTTAGTCTTATAGAACTTTCTGATGTATTAATGCTTTACGACAAATAGTTTAATTTTAAAAATTCATCAAATTTTAAGAAAAAGAGTAGTTTTTTTACGTTTGTTAAAATTAAAATTAGACGATTTACTTGATATAAAGATAGAGATCTTAATGAACATACTAAATCATTAAATGTATATGGAATTATAAAAATTGTTAATTTTTGAAAATTAGCTTTTAGAAAATACTGCAAAATTTTTTTATTGATTAAGTCATTTATTTACACATATCGGGAAGTTCATGTAACTTGCCTCAAGGCAATATACCAATACCAATAGTTATAATTAAATCGATTTTCGTAGAACTTTAATTGTTTAGTATGTTCATTAAGACCAAGTACTCTATCGTTATACCAAGTAAATCGTCTAATTTTAATTTTAACAAACGTCAAAAAACTACTCATTTTCTCAAATTTTGATGAATATTTAAAATTAAACTACTTGTCGTAAGGTCATAATATTTCAAAAAGCTGTATGAGAGAAGTAAAAATAATTCAGACAATCGCATACTCACTGATTGGTATCAAAAACCGACTTGGTCTGGTTGATACACAAATTATCTTTCCCTTCATTCACGCTCAATAAAAATTGCCACTATTGTCTCCTTATATGACAGAGCCATTTTACTGTGATAAAAACTTTTAGGACAAAATTTAATTTTTTTTCGTGCAGTTCTTTGTGAAATTTCTTACCGTTTACATTTAACAAACAATGTAATAAATAACAGGTAAAATTTTTTAAAAAATAACTTTTTTACGTTACAGTTTGATAATTCTATTTTTGATGATTTTTCAAGTTCTTTTTTGACTAATTCAGATCCGTCTTTTACGAATAAATACAAAGGTATTTCTTAATTGCCATATTTAGGTAGTTTTTTACTTTTTCTGAAAAAATTGTTTTTAAATGAAGATTTTCTGTTAGTTTTTCCGTTTTTCTTTTGACAATACGTTAACCTCACTTTTCACTCCTCTAAAGTCTATAACTCCAGTTGAGCGTTACTGATGTTTGTTTACAAAGTGGATTGCAATGATTGTAATTTTTGTTATATTGGTGAAAGTTTGCAATATATCTACAAAAGAATGAACCAACACATTTGCAATTCAAAAAATAAAAATCAGTTTAAGACTATATTTTCGGAACATGTGATTAGTTTAAAACATACTTCCAATACCACAAATCCTATTATTTTACAAAAGGAAAAGAATGTCGACCTCAAAAAATTTGCTAAATCTGTATTTATTTTTTCAAACCCCCTTTGCTTTAATAAACAAAATTTTGCTCTTCTAGTACATGACTTTTATCATAATATTATGTGTTTTCAAAAAATAAATAATTTTCCAAATTTTGACTATTGTGTTTTATGTTCTATTTGATTTGGTTTATTTTCCAAATTTGTGTCCTCACTGTTTAACTATCCCTGAAAATCCCTCTCCATTTACTTCTTGTGTGTCACGTGACTTTTCGTTTGCGTTCCATTTGCTCATAACTACATTACACAAATATTCAGTTTTAAAATTAACTTGTGGGGCGCATGGCATCGTGCCTTAAGGCTAATTGCTGGAACTTCCCGTACCAAAAATTATTATTTTTTTAAAAACGATTAACATTTTTGAAAAAAATTTACTTCGAAAAAATTAGGTTCTTGAGAAACTATAAATTTGACAAAAAAATACTTTTTTTTGAAATATTTTTTTTTTTTTTTTAAATATTTTTTTTTTTTAAAACAAAAAAAATTTTGAAAAAAAAAATGTTTTCTACATTTTGACCTATTTTGAATATTCTGAACTTTTTATCAAAGCAATCGTACTGCTTGAACTGCACGGAGACGAAATGTCAAACCGCGTAAGTGCCGCGCCGCCGTCTAACGGATAAGCATTGGTACGGAACCCATAGAAATTTAAAAAAAAATTATACTTATTGTTAAAATCTCTATAAAATATCTGATAATTTGATGTGCATATGTCTAATGATCATTTTTGACCGCCAAATGACAGTTTTTTTTACTTTTTTTCATTAGATCTCCGAAACCGCTGAACCTGTCTCCATAAAAATTTGATCAGTTTATCTTGTTAATGCAAGTAAAATGTTTTTTGAATTATTCAAATCGGACGCTCCGTTCTCTTAAAAACTGAGTTACCGTTTTTTGGCACTTTTTGCCCCGTATCTTTGGAACGGTTGGACCTGCGTCCGGCAAAAACTAATACGCACGTCTCCTTATCAATACGAATCGAATGTTTTCACGAATTATTCAAATCGCTTCATCCGTGTTCCCGAAATCGTCGACGAAAATTTGTATCCTAACGCACACACACACACACACATACATCCACTTTTTCTAAGGTATGCCAAAATATTCAGAAACCTCTGAAATGTAAAGATATATAAGACATTTCATTTTTGATTTTTTTGCGATTACTATAACTTGCCCTACGGGAAGTTAAAAAAAAGTTTAATAACAAAAATTATATATATATATATATATATATATATATATATATATATATATATATGTCTGCGTGTGTATGTAATAAAAATGTATATTACATATTACTTAAATATTAAATCTGGATTATTATCTATATGTATATGAAAGTAACTTTGTAATATCTTATATATAAAAATGGAGCTCTCTTTCAAATGTCCGAATAAAACTCGAAAACGGCTGAATCGATTTGGCCAGTCTTAGTCTTGAAAAATTCGTGCCAATCCAGAGAAAGTCCAAAAGGTGAGAAATTATTTCAAATCCGCGTAGAAACTTTACATTTTTAATTTGAAAATTTTTGTAGAAGCGTAATTTAAATAAAACAATGGACGGGCAATTTCGTGAAATGTCAAACGCTTTTGACAGATGATGTTCAATTACGTTTAATAGGATGTTTTACGCGAATATTATTTATTTATGATAAATTTGTAGTAGGTAGTTTTGTTTGTAGTTTTATTTATATACAAAAACGTAAGTAAACGGGCCGCAAGTGTTACTAGAGACTCAAAATATAAACTTTTTTGATATGTTAATATGAAAATGCACTTTTTTGCATATTTTTCTCAAACACGGGGGTCTGAAAGATCTCATTTGTATAATTATATACTCATTGGTATTTATAAAACATTTTCTAGGTTATATTATTTTTTATTTATCTTATTTAAATTCAGGACCTAAATTTGGTATCGATCAAATGGACATTTTGTCGAATAACATTTTTCCAATTATAATTTCCCAGAATTTATCGCAGAATAGATATTAATACATGAAGATCCGGGATTAAAAAGGTCCACCACCGATGTGCCAAAAATCAGTAAAGTTAAGCATTGTATAACAACAATATTTGAAAGTAGAGGAAAAAGATGTATAGCCAGCTACAAACTTGATTTGAAAACGATAATCTTTGAAATGGGGGAGATAAACGGTAATCTTTGAAAATCCATAATAAAAGTATTTTCTTCCGTTGGTAGTTTTAGCATTAGTTAAAAATGTAATTTTTTTTGTAAAATACCTTTAAAATTATAATAAGGCTTTAAACCTTTTGCCACCTGCCCGTTACAAGTTACCCCGCATATAGGATAAAAAGGTCTAAATAACAAATTTTTGGAAGACATCAAAAAAGCACATTTCTACAATGATGAAGTAGAAGTCAGTTTACTGAACGTAGTCAGGTAATTGTTCATTTGATATGTCTTATTTGTTGTGATATAAATGTTATGATTCATATTTGCTCAAAGTCAAATTGGACCTTTGTGCCTCGCCCTGCTCTACATATATACTTTTTATTAAATTTACTTTAATTCATCGAATGTAACTTGAAACTTTTCAAAAAGCAGGTCAAAGAAGAAATACTTAATTCATTTTTTATCTCTCCTCGCAAAAATTTGAAAATTTTGTATAAGCTCAGTAGTATTATTTACAATTATACACAAAATCCAGAATCCAAAAAGAATCTGAAAAACTTGAAACGTAATTAATAAGCCGAAAGACCAAAAAAGACTCGGATTGGATTATACGATGTTTTCTATAGAAAGTGTATAAAACTTGCAGTTTGATTGTATTGACAAAATATAGACAAACTAATGGGGTTTATTGTTTTTATAATACCTAATTGTATACAGCATTCAAACAACACATCCTTATGCACTTAAAGTATTAATATTTTTGATTCTCTAGAAATGTTTTGGAATATACCTTATTTAGCAAAACAACGTTTGCCGGGTCAGCTAGTTATAAATATATTTATGCATTTGTAAATTATATAATGGCGTATAATATGTAATATTCATAAAATGTGTAAACCGTGCCTGGTTTACATCAATTACAAGTATAATTCTTTCGTTACCTAAAATTTCAAAAAACGTATAAAACCCTATCAACATATTATGAATTATACTAGGCCCCGATAAATCTATTTTACAAAACGCGGCATTCGAGTGAACAGTTACGGGTAGATATCAAAGAAATATAATTAATAGCACGACAAATAGTGATCATATATCCGCCAATCTTACAGAATCTCTTACAAAAAATCTCTTAAAGAAGCTCTTACAAAACTTGGTAAAGTTACACAAATTATCTACTTCGCACGGAATATTTAAGTGTGAATCCAAAAGTTTTAATCCATTATGAAGATTTAGTTCAGAAATTTGGATTTGCTGCGCGGGTAGTAGACTTGATATTTTTGTAAGCACAAAAGCATTTAAAACAAAGCATTTTAACAAATGTACCACCTTCATTAAATATTTCTAAATTTGTAAAATTATTCGATTTCGTTGAAATTCCAACAACACCGTGGAGCTTAAGGCTCGTGGATTGAGATTTAACGCGTAATTTTTGGAATAGCGATTTTTATATTGTATTAATTTCCGAGTCTAAATCCAATATTGCTTGAATTTTAACGCGACTCCTTTATTACTTTTTGCGAACAAATTTACCGTAGGTACGAGCGCACCCCCCATCATTCCTTTTCCCTCACATTAAAATTATAATCAAAATACATCGATTGGCTTCTAAATTTTTAAAATCGGTTTAGGCGTTTTTAAGCAAACATCGTTGAAAGTTCTAATTTTGACAAACGCCATAAAAACGATACCAATTTTTGCAAACTTTGACGAATTTTCAAAATTTAACGACTTGTCGTAGGACCGAAATATTTTAGACTGTGGTATCTACCGTCAAAAAAAAACATAAAAATTGTCTGAAAAATTACTACTACTTATTAATTACTACTACTTATATTAATAAAAATACTTTATTACAAGAAAACGGCCCGGCCGATCATTACCAAAAATTAATCAGGTCGATTCTCAACCAATATGTTTCGAACAATTTTTAAATTTTCAGAATCGATTCAGAATTGCGGGCTAAAACGTGGACGAATTTTTTTTTACTTTTCTGCGATTTACAAAGAAACGGCTCGGCAAATCGTCGAACAAAACTGAGAAAGTTAGTTCTCATAGGGATACATCGAGTGGCTTTTAAATTTTTGAAATCGGTCCAGCCATTTTTGAGAAAACGACGATTTACGACAAAAAATCTAAACACACACACACATACTGCCTTCCAATTGTTGGTCTCATTCGATTCAGAATGGCTTGAAACGTCGAGAAAACATAAAATTAGCGAATCGGATTTTTTGATGAAAACAAATTTCTCCTTCGGAAATTTTGTAATGGGGGCGCTGAGTAACATTTTTTCTGGAAAGGGGGCGGTAGATGAAATAAGTTTGGGAATCACTGCTGTAAACTTATAATTAGGCGACCACCGTATTCTACAAACAACTTTGTATATGTTTGTAGGAAATTTGTTCTTTTTATTTGAGGTTTAGATTTTTTCTGATGATTTAGAATTTTTTTCAAAATTTTGAAATTTTTTAACTTTTTTAAAAAAAAATTTCTAATTTTTTGAGATTTTGGAAATTTTTGAAAATATTCGATTTTCTTGAAAATTTCGAAATATTCTCAAATTTTTGTAAGAATTTTTTTTTCAATTTTGATATTTTGTATGTGTATTATAAATGTGTGTGTGTATGTGTGTGTATGTGTGTATGTGTATATGTGTGTTTGTGTGTGTGTGTGTGGGCGGATACAAATTTTCGTCGACGATTTCAGGAACATCGATCAACCGATTTGAATAAATCTAAAAACATTCGTTTCGTATTGATAAGGAGACGTGCTGATTAGTTTTGGCGAAGGCAGGTTTAGACGTTCTGAAGATACGGTGCGAAAAATGCCGAAAACGGTAAGTCAGTTTTTAAGAGAACGGAAGGTCCGATTTTAATATTTCAAAAGCATTTTACTTGTATTGACAAGATTCTTTTTTATTTTTTTATTTACTTTATTCTGCAATCTGTTTTACATGAGCATTAACATTAAGCAGAGATTGCTAACAATAGTTATCTTACTATATAAACCAGAAGATAGTAGCAACACCCAGCGGCGTCTCTATTAGGTATAAGGACTCGAAGTATTTGCTGATATTTTTATTATATGTGCAACTATACCCACGAGAGGCGATTTTCACTACAGACCGATCAGCCTCCTCAACACAATGAGTAGGGTAGCCGAAAATGTACTATTCAAAAGACTTAACAAACACATAAGACACAACAAAATCATACCTGGCACACAATACGGTTTTAAAGAACGACACTCCACACAACACCCACTGACAAAACTCATAGAAAATACAGTTCTCAATTTTAACAGACGAAACCATACCGGATTGGTGTTACTCGACTTTGAGAAGGCGTTTGACACCATCTGGATGGACGGACTTATACATAAACTTATCCAACTCAACTTTCCACTATACATTACAAGAACATAACACTCATATCTTTCAGACCGTAACTTTACCGTACAAGTAGACAACGGACTTTCGGCGATTAAACAAGTGACGGCGGGAGTACCGCAAGGCTCGATCCTGGGACCATCACGTTACTGACGTTTGCTAACGACACTGCCATATACAAATCATCACGATCACCGACGCTACTGACTACAAAGATACAGACACACATAGACAAGCTGACCAAATATACTGACAAATGGCAGATCAGGATCAATCCGCAAAATACGGAGGCAATTTTATTTACTAACAAGCCAAAAATGCCATGACTAGACTGACTGACTTGGACAAAATTAAAGTATTGGACTGTGAAGTTGAGTGGTCCAAGGATGTGAAATATCTTGGTGTGACCCTAGACCATAGACTCAGCTTCACATAACATATTAATACAAAAATTGGACAGGCTTACGGGATGTTAAATCTACTGAGATCTCCCTTAAACCACAACAGCCCGCTAAGCGTGAAAAACAAGCGGACATTTCACTTGATGCTAATAAGACCGCTACTGACGTACGCTGCTCCAGCATGGAACGCGACGACTAAAACAAACTTACGGAAACTACAGACATTACAAAATAAGACACTACGACTAGTACTTAACAAAATAAGAGACCCACTGACTAGACATTACTACTCTTCAAAATACATACACAAACAGACTGACGTACCGACAATGCTCGACTATATAAAAAAGCTCACTGAAAATTTTTATCTGAAATGTGGGGATCATCCTAATATTAAGATCGCGGGCCTCGGCCAATACACTAGAGACGATATTTGGTAAGGCAATCACGCCATGCCAAACTGTATACTGATCGACCCATAGTGGCAACTGATACTTGGATAAGAATAAATCTTTTATTTTGTTTTTCTTTTTATTTGTATAATTATGTATAATTATAAATATTGCTCTGTGGCTTTTTTTTTGAGGAAAAGTTTTCATCCCTCTTTTCTTGCTACTCAATTTGTAACACATCTCGCTGTAGTAACAATCAACATTTACTGTATATATTAAAATCAGAAATGATGTATAAAGTACCCAAGGGTAGAAAAATATGTAACAAAAATAGCAATGCAAAATGTATTCTTAATTACTGTAATAAATTCTTTTGTCTGTCTGTCTGTCAGAGGCGATTTTCACTTGAGGATATATTTGAGATCTATGACCTCAAGTGAAAATTTGACATCAAAGTTGCCTGATGTCAGGCTTGGCGGTAGCGGAAATCGAACACGCGAACCTGGGACTAGTTGGTGCTAGCCCACGCTCTAACCGATATCGCCACCGCCGGCCCTGTATTGACAAGATGAAGAACTAACTAATTTTTGGGAAGGCAAGTCCAGCGGTTATGGACTCAATAAAAATAAGTTATAAAAATGCCATTTGGCGGTCAAAAATGTTTATTGGGCATATGTACATCAAAATGTGTACACATTATTTTAGTTACAATACGGGAAGTTCCAGCAATATGCCTAGAGGCACGATGCCATGCACCCCACTATTTATGTTATATAAACGAATATAATTCTACTTAATATGTATCACATCTCCAGTTGAAATTTACCATATACCCACTTCATTTCCTTTTGACAAAGTAGAGTTCTGATCAACACGCGTATACTAATGGTGATATATACTTACGTATGCGAATACGTGTATTGTTTTGGTATATGTAATTATATGGGAACATGATTAATTATTGTTTAATTTATTATCGTGTATTATTTCTTAAGAGTGCAACGCAATAATACGACAATATAATGTAAGATTGCAACAATGCTGTATTAAATTAAAGTTGTAATATTTTGCCTGCACGTACATATGGGTACATGTGTAAGTAGTGTTCGAATGCTGTTACATAAGTCCTGACATGAGAACTCGCCCGCCGAGAGAGATATTGTAATCTAATAGGACAAACAAGAATGGTCTACTTTCTACTTTACTGTTACTAATAGTAGTGGATTTATCCCGACTCGCCCATAACTCATATGAAATGATACCTTTGTTTGAATTCCGCGTAACTTATGTGCGGCCAACGCGGGATATTTGAACTGACCGAGTACATGTGATCTCTTTATGTCTGCATAAGGAATATCTCTATTTAAAAGTTTCTAAGCAGACAAAATCAGTGGATCGCTTTCGATTAATTTCGACGAAATAAATGTAAAGGCACGCGGATTGTGCTCATGTGCAAAAGTGATCATGAGTAAAATAATAACTAGTGGCGCATATGGCATTGTACCTCAAGGCATATTGCAGGAACTTCCCGTACCGCAATGAAATATTCAGAGAAAGTTAAATAATTTCAAATAGATTATTATAAATACTGTAACTTATATTATTTGTATATGAATGACAAAATAATCTTATAAATTGGACGACGACGTTTATATATGTTTACATGAAAAGTAAATAAATAAACCGTTGATCAATCGGATTTAAAATGAAAGACATATCTCATATTTATAAAAATTATATAAACTGAATTTCTAAGTTAAAATTATTCATTTAAAGTATATAAGTGAACTTTTGAAATTTAGCTATAATTAAAATTAAAATCACAATTATTTTCGATATTCGAAAAACAAATTTTTAAAATTTGAAAAAAAAATTGATATGTTTTTATTTTCTAAAAACAGTTCTGTCGACACACGATTTTTTTTTTTGAATCATTCAAATAGGATGCTTATTTCTCTCAAAAACTGCAATTTTTTGCTCCTTTAGCTACATATCTACATATTTGACAGTTATTGATATATCCCAGTCAGATTAAAGCAAGCTAGTGGGGCGCATGGCATCGTGCTTTAAGGCAAATTGCTGTAACTTTCCGTACCGTAATTAAACATTCAAACAATAAAAAATTATCAATCAACAAAAATGAATAAATATTATAAAAACTAGAATTTTCATTATTTGTTCCTTATAGACAAAATGTGAGAACTTGTTAGATGAGACGACGTTGTTTATATAAGTTTGAATGAAATATATATAAACAAAATCTAATTAAGCGGACTTATTGTTAGAATAAACATATTTTATTTCAAATGCATCAATTTTTCGTTCGCGAAATATTTGCGATGAGTTAACAATTTTAAATAGTTCATGTGGTATCAGCTAGGGTTTGTCGGTTTTCAAAAACTGGTTTTAAAAACCGGTTTTTTGACGAAAATTATTGGATTCGAAAACCGGTTTTTTAGTAGAAAAAGTCGGTTTCCACTGTATAAATGGAAAATAACAAAAATAGCTAAATATAAAAGATAGATGCAAGCGTTTTGATTCTTGGAATAATATCGGTTCTCTAACATTTGGAACCATATCAATCTGCTATGGCTCCCAGAAAGGTTTTGTGCTATCTTTTGTCTAATGTATATATTAATTTAGATTTTTATACCAGTGTATATATTAATAAATAAAATAATACTTTTTTTAAATAAAAAAGTTTTTATTAAATTATAAAAAAATATTTTATTAAATAGCCCGGGCGGCACTTATTTTGGGGCGGCATTTTTTAGTTTATTTATACATAGTTGTAAAAAGCAACTTATTCATTTTATATTTATTAACTTCCGTAGGGTAAGTTATAGTAATGGACCGACAATCGAAAATGAAATTTTTAACATTTCTTCACGTTTTGAAGGTTTCTGAACATTTTGGCATACCTCAGAAAAAATGGAAGCGTGTGTGTTTTGTGTGTCCGTATTTTTTCGTGCACGTTTTCGGGCGCCCCGATCAACCGATTTGATGGTACAGAAATTAGAAATCGAGTTTTTGAGAGAATGAAACATCCGATTTGATTGATGCAAAAAACTTCAATTTGTAATGATGAGGAGTGGTGATTAGTTTTTCGCAAAAGCAGAGATACCAAGCAAAATCTACGTGGATTTTATTTTGAATTCTACCTAAAGTTCAAATGCTCACTTATATACTTGAAATAAATAATTTTAACTTTGTAATTCAGTTTATATATTTCTTATAAATATTAGACAATGCCCTTTATTTCAAATTTGATTGATTGAGTTTTGTTTATTTACTTTTGTGTAAACATATGTAAGTTACAGTATTCATAATTATATATCTGAAAACATTTAATTTTCCTCGAATATATCATTACAGTACGGGAAGTTTCAGCAATTTGCCTTAACTTACAATGCCATACACCACTAGTTAACTTTCCCAAGGAGAAGTTTATGTTTTCATAAAAAAATCCGAATTACGAATTATATGTTTTCTCGACGTTTCAAGCCATTCTGAATCGAATGAGCCCAAATTTGGAAAAAGTATATGTGTGTATGTGAACAGATTTTTTGTCGTAAATTGTCGTTTTTTCAAAAACGACTAGACCGATTTCAAAAATTTAAAAGCCACTCGATGTATCTCGATGAGGACTATTATTTGTCAGTTTTGTGCGACGATTGGCCAAGCTGTTTTTTTATAAATCGCAGAAAAGTGAAACATTTTTCGTCTACGTTTTAGCCTGCAATTCTGAATTGATTTTGAAAACTCAAAAACCGTTCGAAAGATATTAGTTGGAAATCGTGCTGATTAGTTTTTGGTAGAGATCGCCCGGGCCGTTTTCTTAATAAAGTTTTTTTAAAAAAAAATTCGACGATTTTTATGATTATTTTTTGACGGTAGATACCATAGTCTTCTAGATCATACTAAAATATTACGGTCCTACGACAACTGGTTTAGCTTTAAAAATTCGTCAAAGTTTGCAAAAATTAGTATTGTATTTTTGGCATTTGTCAAAATTAGACCTTTGATCGACGTTTTCTCAAAAACGCCTGAACCAATTTCAGAAATTTAGAAAATCCATTTGATGTATCTCGATGAGGCATATCGTTTCTCAGTTTTGTGCGACGATCGTCCGAGCCGTTTCTTTGTAATTTGAAAAGAAGTGTTAAACATTCCGTCCATATTTAAGCTCATACTACCAAACCGATTTTAAAAAATTAAAAACTGTTCGAAAGATATTTTCGAAAGATATTAGTTGGGATTGATACTGATCAGTTTTAGGTGAAAATCTACTAAGCTTTTTTTGGCGTTTGTTAAAAATAAAATTAGATGATTTAGTTGGTATAACGATAGTGTACTTGGTCTTGAACATAGTAAACCATTAAAGTCCTACGGAAACTGGTTCAATTATAATTATTGATTAATTAAAATTATTGATTTTTGAAAATTTGCTTTTAGAAAATACTCCGAGTTAACGTGTTTGTTCGTGCGTTTGCAATGATGTGTAATAAATCCACTCGGAATACTTTTAATCACTCATAAATTAATTTATTTTTTATTGATTAAGTCGATTATTTACACATTTCGGGAAGTTCATGTGACTTGCCTCAAGGCAAAACACCAGTACCAACTAGTTTTCTTTCTTGAATTATAAATGATTATTATGATTTTTATTATTGTCAATATTTGATTTATATAAATTATGATTAACCATATGATTTAGAATTTTATTCCTCGGTGTATATAAATGTATATTTGTGTAAATTTTAAATTAAAATTTAAGAACAGGTTAATAATTTTATTTTATTGTATTTATTAAAATTCGTTGAATTCGTATAAGCATCTTTACGATTTTGTTCAGTGATTTTTCCTATTTTTTTATATCAGCTTATAAATGTCATTTGTTTTGAAAAGTTTATATGATTACTTTGAAGTGATTTATCAATATTTTTTTAAATTATTAATTTTTCTTTTGAAAATCAGGGCTGGCGGAAGGCGGGGTCTGCTAGGTCTGCAAAGCCTTAGGGCATTATATAAATATGTTGACGAGTGCATGTAAATATGTCTGAAAAAAATTACTCTGTGTATTAATTAATATTGATTAAATAACTTAATAATTTTTTAATTTCCGTAGGGTAAGTTATATATAGTAATCCCAAAAATGTCGAAAGTGAAAATTTTTATATATCTTTACGTTTCAGAGGTTACTGAATTTTGGCATATCTTAGAAAAAATGGATGTGTGTGTGTGTTTAGATACAAACTTTTGTCGATGATTGTAGGAACACGCATCAACCTATTTGAACAAAACATTCGATTCCTACTGATAAAACGTGCTAATTAGTTTTTGGCAAAACGGGTCCAGCCGTTCCAAAGATACGGGGCAAAAGAGCCAAAAATTGTTGAGAGAACGAAGCGTCCGTTTTAAGTAATTCAAAAAACATTTTATTTGTATTGACTAAACAAAGAACTGTTTTTGCAATGGCAGGTCTAGAGGTCTAGCGATTACGGAGAATCAATAAGAAAAAGTAAAAAAATGGCATATTTGGCGGTCCAAAATGATCATTAGATATATCCACATCAAATTATCTGATATTTTCTAGAGATTTTAATAATAAGAACAAATTTAATTTACATTTCTATGGGTTCCGTATCAATGTCTAGCCGTTTCGCTTCGATATTTCGTGTCCAAAACAGCTGCGCAGCGCGATTGATTTAAAAAAAAGTTACAAATTTCCAAAAAATTTCAAAATATAAAAAAAAAATCAAATTTCCAAATTCTCAAAAATATATTTTTTTCAGATTTCAAAAAATTTTTAATCTTTTTTAAAAATTTTATGTTTCGGTACGAGAAGTGCCAGCAATTTGCCTTTAGGCACGATGTTATGCTCCATAGTTTATTTGTATTAATTTATGATACTACTATTTGACTGAATTATAATTGAAAGGGCGGCAATCTGGGGACCGCCCCGGGCGGCAAAAGTTCTAGGTACGCCACTGACGAAGGGTGAATAGTTTTCGAGATATTTCGATTGCTCAACTTGCCCCTATGCTCAACTAGCCCCGCTCTACCCTACCTGTTAATATTCAAATAAGTGTGTCTTCTTCTTGAAGAAGTAACTTTCTCTACTCAAACTTTATAAAAAGAGTTTTTAACCCTAGAAGCCATAAATAAAAGAACAAAAAACTTAGAATTATTATATCAGGCTTTAAAAACAATTAAGCCTAGTTCAGTCGCAAGTAAGAGAGTATTTTCTATTTCGGGAAATTTTGTGAGTAAACAAAGGACACGTCTAAGTAACAAATCGATAGACGTTCTCAGCTTTTTGAAATCATATTTTACTAAACAAGAAAATAATTAGAATTTTTAAAATTAATTAATTAAAATTGCTCAGAATAGAAAATACTCGAGGTTTAGTTTAATTGTTTTCAAAACTAAAATTGATATTAACAGGTATGTATCAACATGTATTTAATTTTTTTCTGATAATTTAATAAATGCTTTTTTATTTAAAAAAGTATTATTTTTATTTATTCGAAAACTTTCCATTCACTATCATAAAAATATTTCCATTCTCATATGTGAAAATGATGCTTACATGATGAATGATTTTCAAAGTTATTTAATCCAGATAAACTATTATTTTGTTGTTCTACTAATTAAATATAAAATAATTTTGTTTACTATCCATAATAAATTTAGTCAAATACTGCTTTAAATTATACTAAACTTGCGGATAATTTTTTTTATTGCAGAATATTTGAGCAAAAATTTATTTTCTATACAAAATTCGAAAACCGGTTAAAACCGATTTTCTGATAAAATTAAAATTTGAAAACTGGTTTTCTGAAATGTCGGTTTTTGTATAAACCCTAGTATCAACTATACAAACATAAGAATTATTTAAAAAAAATAAAAAAATATTACATGCGTGACATTCGAACCCGATCAGTCTTGACTTTCTTATCTACTAAAGCGAACGGTGACCAACGGTAACCAACTGAGCTACAACGGTATAATCACGCGCAATATTATGAGCGGATGCATCTAATCGGAATCTCTAATAAGCTATTTCAGTGATTTAAATGTTTGCTTTTTGTACATCACGGATTCCAGTGCAGAAGTAATGTAAACCGATCAAACCATTGCATTAGGTGCGGACAAGAAGGGCAAGAAATTGCTAGCTATCCAAATCAAGCAAAATGTGCACTATACGCCAACCATCGAAGCGCAGAGGATGCTGCCCATTACGCTGAAACCTACAGATGCCCAGTATATAAAGAGGCACTTGAGAAGGAAAATAAACAAGCATGAAGATACTGCAGCTAAATTTAACTCATTGTGAAGCTGCACATGATCTACTTATGCAGACAGTACGAGAACTAAAGCTTGACATTGCGCTTTTAGCAAAGCCATACAAGCATCTAACTGGTCAACTATGGGAAACAGACACAGCCTTCAAAGCCGTTATTTGTTCCTGTGGCAAGCTTTCCTCTAAGAGTACAGTTACTAATGGCAGTGCCGGCTTTGTATCAGCAACAATAGATGACATCCGCTTCTACAGCTGCTACGCACCATCTAGCCTCTCCATTGCGAAATTGACTGACTTTCTGTATCGACTGACTGAAGATGCAAAGCAAAATCATCCAGAGGCGATAGCCGGCGACTTTAACTCCTGGGCAGTAGATTGGGGAAGCAAGCACACAAACGCACGAGAAAAAACACTACTGTAATCTTTCAGTACACAAGACGTTGTTCTGCTTAATAATGGTGACACGCCGACTCACACTAAAGGGTACGCAAGTTTGATTACAGACCTCACTTTTATCAGTATTAGCCTCGTCAGAGGTAACCCTAACCAGAGGGTAGTGGATATCTACACTGCCAGCAACCATCATGCGATACTCTGGGAAATATCGTTAGATCAGAACATTGAAAGACCTATAAAGCAAGCTAACTACGCTGGCTGGAAGGCCAAGGTATCTTGACCAAGATGCATTGATAATGGCCCTCGACAGTAACCCAATCATCACTGAATGTCCAGAAAAAAGTACATAGACTCTGAAGAAAAGAGTAAACCAAGCCTGTGACACCATCATGCCTCGTAAAGGTGGCATAAACTTAAGACCCTCGGTGTACTGGAGGAACGATCACGAAGAATATCCCACCGCGGATATCAACAACCTAACTCTGAGAAACTGATTGCACAGTACAATAAATCTCGTCCTGCATTAGATAAGGCTATCAAAGAAAGCAAAGAAAGATGCTGGAAAGAGCTCATATGTGTGGTGGACAAAGACGTGCGGGGTAGGTCTTATAAGGTGGTTATGACTCGGCTGAAAAAACAACAAGTGCAGATACCTACATGTCCGCAATTCCTTCAGAAAGTCGTATCTGTGCCGTTTCCACAATAACATAGTTTCAGGTATCCGTTTGCACCAAGCAAATTGGATGACATTCAACCAGTCACTAAAGAAGGATTAATGGAGGCTTGTAACCGTGTAGAAAATACTAAAGCTGCGGGATTGGATGGAATCCCTAATATATCTTTAAAAACCATCATTAAGGCAGAACCATCACTATTCTTTGACGTCCACAATACATGTCTGAAAGAAGGGACATTTCCCAAAAAGTGGAAACAACAACGACTTTCACTTCTCCCTAAGTAGAAGCACCGTCATACTACCGTCCACTCTGTATATTAGATATGGCTGGTAAAATATTCGAACAAAACATCAAAGAATTGAAGCAATTGTTGACCCACTTCTGGCAGACAACCAGTATGAATTTCGGACGATATACCTTGAACGCAATAAATCTAGTTGTACATACGGCCATGAAAGCAATCGCAGGAATAAGATGGAACGGCGGTACGACGGAATATTTCCACGCTTTCAACTAGGCAAACTGGCACTGCGTTATGCAGGCTCTTCAAGAAAAGAACGTTCCAGGTTACATATGTAGGCTAGTGGAAAGTTCCTTTACGGATAGGGTCCTGATAAACGACACAAAAAATGGTTCATAAAAACATAATATCATCGGAGGTGAACCTCAAAGCTCAGTTCTTGGGCCACTGCTGTGGAATGTTATGTACGATGAGCTTTTGCGACTAATGATTTCAAGACGCGCCGAACGAGTGGAATATGCGGACGACGTAGCCGTAGTAATCGTCGCGAAATATCTAGATGAACTACATCATTCGTTCAACGTAACCTTCAAGATAGTAAATCGCTGGATGGATACTGTAAATCCTCAACTAGCTAAACAGCTAAACAGAAGACAGAAACAGTACTCATCACCAGCAGAAAATTCATTGAGACCATAAAGTTAAAAGTCTTTGAACAAGAAATTATATCAAAACCAATTTTAAAAAGCATGTAAAACAAGTAAGCAAAAAAGCATCAGTAGTAGGATCCTATCTTGCTTGATTAATGCCTAATATTGGTGGACCAAAGCAGAGCAAAAGACTCATACTTTTATCAGTGGTTATCTTGGTGCTTACCTATGTAGTACCTATTTGGGCAGATGCACTAGAATTCCAAGAAGCATGGACAAAAGTTGGTCTTGTATACCAACTGGGTGCCTTAAAAGTAATATGCGACTTTTGCACAATATTTGAGGAAGCGGTGTGTGTCATTGTCGGAACTTTGCCTCTTGGAGTCTTAGCTGAGAAAAGACGAACTCTTTATTAACGCAGGTCATCGACACTAAGCACTGAGGATCTCAAAACCGAAGAACGTCAAAACAGCAGAAAACTTTGGCAACTACAGTGGGATGCCGCAGAAAAGGGTAGATGGACGCACCGTCTCATACCTAAGTTTGACGTTTGGCTGAACCGGAGGCATAGAGAGGTCAACTACTATCTAACGCAGATGCTTTCTGGACTTTTCAAATTATCGACATTTTTTTAAGCACGATGATTTTCCCGAGCGCCCAGTTTGCAGAAGAGTTAGTAATGATGCAGACCATGTTTTCTTTAGTACACAGCGGAATGAGCTGGCAACAATCCTATAGTAGAGAATTGAACCAAAACGGCTAATGAAAGGAATACTATCATCTAAAGCAGCTTGGAGCGCCAATAGTAAGTATGTTACAGAAGTCCTCATAGCACTGCGTCACATTGAGAGGAAAAGAGCTAGTGAAAGATGTATAACATCTTAGGTATCGGAAGAAAAAGCAGTTGAAAATTCTCCCCCACAAAGTAGTACCTAACGGCGGTTTCCGTGGGAGTCACAGGGCTGGGGAAAGCGGAGGTTTTAGTCGGTATTAACAATTGTTGAGTCCGAAATATCCAGACAACTAGCGTTTTTTGAATACGTAAACGTTGTAGTGATATCCACTCATTTATAATAATTATAAATAATAATATAAATTACTATATAACTATCAACAAACCTCCTCATCAACAAACTAAATCAAAGAAATCCTACGACAAGTACGTGAAACCACAACGGACATTTAAAATCGACGATTTAGAATTATTAACAGACAAAAACAATTATGCAAGTAAATCCAACATACTGATGCTTCTATTTAAAGACACATACAGAGACAAATTTTACAGAACGGATCAAACAGATCAACGACAAAGGACATGCCAACTGACAACGATTTTTTTTGCAAATTGAAATTTACAAAACCAATGAATGAAATAAATATTTCAATTGATAAAAATAGACAACAAATTAAATTTACAAAGAAAATATGAATTATATTTTAGAAAGAGATTGAAAACAAATGAATTAAAATAAATTTGTCACAACCAAAGATTCTCAAACTTTTTCACAAATATTAAAATTTACAATGTAAATGAAATCAAAGTTTTTCTTTTTTAAAAAAGAGTACATTGTTATATTACAAGTTCATGACAATTATTGTAAAACTGTTCACTTTATTATTAACCAATAAAGTTTCATATTTTGAAATATTATAAAGATATTATATAACACAACTGTAATCATAAAATTTTGAAAAATATTACCATTGAAATAAAATTATGCTTAATTGCAAATTCTTGATATTGCTCTACAATAATAAATATAATAAACATTTTTTTTTGAATATTTTTGAAATTTCATGAAAAGAAAAATGTATTTGTAATATTATATGAACTTCAATAATATATTAACTATATTTGAACAAGTAATTATAAGAGATCTGTACAAGTTTTCACACAATGTAATAGCATGAGCGCAAACATTTTTTTTAAACACGCGAAACGCTTTTTGTTTATGAACGCACGAGAGCGCGCGTTTTTTCGGCGGGTGAGGTGTAGTGGTATCCACCCATTTATAATAATTATAAATAATATTATAAATTACTATATAACGCTCAGAATATGAACTACGCAGTATGCTTGTTAAGTCATAGCTCTTACATTGTATGCAGAGATAAGAACACAGGTGTTCAGAATAACGGTCTTTTGCAAGGTTTTCTAACTGCAAAACCACAAACTGCGCACTAAATAAATAAGGAGTGCATAGTTTCTGACTCACATATAACGAACATTCTAGAAAAGGATTGCGTCATCTTGATAAGAAGTATAAAAGCTGCAATATGATGAAATCGTGGTTTATTCTTAGTTCATTTTTCACTCATTCCGTATCAGTCTTCACCTCATTATATTAATTTTGTATTAAGTTGTAATCAAGTGTAACCGAATAATGAAACTAGTGGGGTGATTGGCATCGTGCCTTAAGGCAAATTGCTGGAACTTCCCGTACCATAACGAAATGTTCGAGGAATACTGAATGTTTTCAAATAGATTATTATAAATATTGTAACATTGTCTAATATTTATAAGAAATATATAAACTGAATTGCAAAGTTGAAATTATTTGTTTAAAGTATATTAGAACTATAGTCAGAAAAAAAAATAAAATCTGAATTATTTTCGATTTTCAAAAAATTAATAAAAAAAAAAAGAAAAAAAAATGGAACAAAAAATTTTTTTTTCCAAAATCAATTATTTTGTTAAGACAAGCAGAAAGTTTGTTGAATCATTCAAATCGGACGCATAGTTCTCTCAAAAACTGCCATTTTTTACATATTTAGCTCCGTATCTTCGAAATGGCTGGGCCTGCCTTTGCCAAAAACTAATAAACACTTCTTCCAATCATTACTAATTGAATGCTTTTTAGATCATTCAAATCGGATACTCCGTTCTCTCAAAAAGTCGACTTCTATTTTCTGCACTCTTTGCTCCGTATCCTCGAAACGGCTGGACCTGCCTTTGCCAAAAACTAATCAGCTCTTTTCCCTATCAATAGGAATCGAATGCTTTTTGAACCATTCAAATCGGTTGATCCGATCGCCCGGAAACGTGACTGGAAATTTGTATCCATACATACATACACACACACACACATCCATTTTTTCTGAGATATGCCAAAATGTTCAGAAACTTTCAAAACGTCGAGAAATGTAAAAAATTTCAATTCCGATTTTCGGCCCATTACAATAACTTACCCTACGGGAAGTTAATAAATAAAGTTAATAAACATCTTCGAATGTTTATTTAAATATTTTTCACAGTGGTATAGGCTTTGATGTTAGCAGCAAAAGAACTCAAACATAAATGTTGACATCGTTGGTGTGACACAACGAAATTGTTGGCAACGGTGTATCCACAACGTATTTCCTACGCTAACACATACACACATACACACATAAACATATACACCCGCATACACATACATACATTTTTTAAGGTATGCTAAAATATTTATATACCCTTGAAACGTAAAGATATATAAAAAAAATCGTTTTCGATTTTTTTGCGATTACTATAACTTACCCTACGGGAAGTTAAAAAAGCCGTCAGTTAGTAATGATTTGCATAGAGCTGAAAATTGGTACAGATATTAAAAATGTCAAAAGTCCCCATCGATCCGACACTTACAATTTTTTTTTATTAAAGGTCAAGGTACAAAATTCTAGTTTTTTCTAATTTCCGTCGAATCCATAAGAAATATAAAAAAATATATCAAATAGGTTTATTTATTGTAAACTTCTCTTTTTAATTGTTATCATTAATTTTTTTGTTCGAATCACCGTTTCTGAGATATTGTCGTTTGAAAAGTTGAAATATTCAGATTCTTCATAATATGCAGCCTTCATTCGTCATCAAACGTGTAATATTAGTAAAAAATAATAATCCGCTAGTTTGTGTTTAGATAGTATACGTTTAATGAATTTTTTGAAGTATAAAACTATAGTATCCACCACCTTACTTCTTGAGCAACACCCGCCAGCTATGTCTAATGTGGGAGGGTCACATATATGAAACAAAACGAAACGAAATTAGTGGTGTATGGCATTGTGCCAAAAACCCATACCAAAAATTAGATTTTACAAAAAAAATCAATATTTTATTAAACCTTGAAAATTAAAAAGATTTTTGTAAATTTTGAAATTTTTGAAAAAAATTTACTTTTTTGAATTTTTTTATATTTAGATGCAATTTGGAAACTGTAAACTCTTTTTCAATGCATTCGCAATGCACTAGCTGCGCAGAGACAAAATACTGAAGCGCGTAAGCGTCGTGTTGCAGTCTAACGGGTAAAGAATGCCACAAAACTCATAGAAATGTGAACATAATTTATACTTATTATTAAAATCTCAAAACAGCTTTATCAAAAACTAATCAGCACGTCTCCGTGTCAATAGGAATTAAATGCTTTTTTTTCAAATCGGTTGAATCGTGTTCCCGAAATCGTCGACAAAAATTTGTATACGAACACACACACACACACACATATGTATATATATATATATATATATATATATATATACATTTTTTCTAAGGTATGCTAAAATGTTCAAATACCTGTGAAACGTAAAGATAATAAAATTTTTATGATCGATTTTTTTGCTATAACTATAACTTTAACCCTACGGGAAGTTAATAATAGTGTACATGAGTGCAGGGCGTATGATGACAATCCAAAGTCATAATATTTAATAAATTTTTATCATAATATTGAATAAATATGCCAATATCTAGTGACAACATATGAGATGGAAGATGAACTGTCTTTGCATCACACTCATTCTATGATACAGTATGTCATTACCAAAAGACGAATAAATCTGCATAAGATATTTTGATCAAAAATGTCGATAAAAAACGTTAATCCCAATTGCAATCATTATGACAAGTATTGTTATGACTGTATGGGAGTATTTGTTATTTTGATTTGTTGTTATGTTCTTATAGTAATTATGTTGACATTGTAACACAATAACAGCATTTCCATCACCAATTGTAGCATCTCCATCACGTATTTTTGTTTTTCCATTAGCACAGTTCTACTTTCAGGATATTATAACAGAAATAACAACAACATTTTTGAAGTAAAACTTCTTTAGGCGCGATATGGGTGTAAAAATTTCTGTAGGCGCGACACGGGTGTAAATCCGTACAAATGCAACGAAAACGCCAACGTGAAGTTGAACACTACGACGCTGTAAGCGCTGATGTCGCGAGTCGCGATCCACTCCCGTCATGTCATGCGTAAGTCGAACGCTAAACCCGCTAAACCCTATATGAACTTGCATTAATTGAATCACGTTTTTTTACAAAAGAAGAGGTTGCTGTATTATGTCCTCATGGAATAAGACATTTCTTAGAGAATAAATGTGTCATGGAATATAATAAATTTATATTGAATCTCGTTGAAGACAAAATAATATCTACTGCCACGGATATTTATGTAGATTGCCATGCGACAGATCAACAATCATACATTCGTCAGCAGTTTCACAAAAATCGGTTATTGATACCGGGGGTTTGCCGTATGAAATAATTTCAGTTCTGAATAAATTTTACATAATAACAACTAATATTGATGTAAGTGATGGCTTAGCTAATGGTTGTGTAGGAAAATTAGTGTACATAGAACGTGGCGATAATGATGAACTTCTACGTTTATGGTTTGAATTTCCTGGTAAGATAGGTAACAAAATTAGGAAGAAAGCTGCACATCATATTCAAACTCTTAATATCAGTAGGACAGCTGTGCCGATTCTCAGGAGATATTTATCTATTCCAATGAATAGAAATAAAATCGGAAATTTGCCAAAAGAAATCATTTTCCTTTCTTGTGCACTCACAATACACAAATCACAAGGTCGTACTTTTGATGAAATTGTATATGAATACAATAAAACACATAATCAGCAGCCTCTATATGTTGCATTATCACGAGTTACCAGCATTAATGGATTGTTCATCATTTCTAAAACAACGACAAAACATTTTATCATGGAAGAAAACGGCCAGCAGGATTAATGGACTTACAAACTGAATTCCAAAGACTTTCAACTTGTAGATTAATAACACAAGAAAAAAAATTGAGTGAGATAATAAGGTTGAACGACATTTCATTGTTTTCCTTTAACTGCCAAAGTTTACGAGCTCATTTGCATGATCTGCAAGATAAAGTGCTACAACGTTGTACGTTTTTGTTATTTTCGGAAACTTGGACTAATAATGAAGAACGAATTGATATTCAGAACTATTACTGCGTTACTCAATACAAACGATCAAACTCAAGAGCAGGTGGTGTAGCTGTCTAATGTCTATCATTCATGTTCAGATACTGTTCATAATGCCACTCCTATGCAGTTTCTTGCGCCAACAATATTACTGGATATTCCTAATGAAATTACACAAGTAGGTGATATTGCAGTTGTCCGCTGTGTGAACACTCAGAATCAAACATTAATTATAGTCGTCCTTTAAATTTCTCCCAATAAAAACATATCAAATATTATTAAATTTCTTCATCAGCAGTTACTTCATTTTTCTAATGAGGGTGCAAAACTTTTAAACACTAATCACAACGAGATACCATTAATTCTTGCTGGAGATTTCAATGTCAATTTTCGTTCAGAAAAATCTCAACCATTAATTGATTTTTTAAATAATAACTTTAATTTAACAATAAATAATTCTCCATTTGAATCAACCACAAGATATGGCACGACTATTGATGCAGTTTTCTCCAGAAATGTACATAGTTTACAAAGCAAAGTTTATGACTCTCATTTCAGTTATCACAAACCTATTATATCATATATGAAATATGATAGCAATTAATCTATCGCTGTTGTTTTAAACTATGTTATTGATGTTATGTGATTATTAATAAATGATTTTTAAAATTCAAATATGATGTTTTTTTATTTTTATCTTAATTGCCTACTCATACAATATTAAAAGTTTTACTTCAATCGCGTGTGATCCTTACGCGCACTTTTTATATTAAAAGCTATATTTTTACTATAGCCACATTGGAATTGTTTGAAAAATAGTTTGAATTTTTTTATCTTCATACAGTATGTGATGCTAATTTACTAAAAACCCTGTCGCAGTAACTTTTCTATAAATTATTGATAGTTTTCAGGATTTTGTTGAAAAATTACTTGGTGGGTCATCTGGATTAGACAAATGCCGCTGAAAACGTGATTGCTGGGGTTTGTCGGTTTTCAAAAACCGTTTTTTTTGCAAAAATTATGGAATTGGAAAACCGGTTTTTTAGAAGAAAAAGTCGATTTTCACTGTATGAATGAAAAATGACAAATATAGTCAAATATAGAAGATAGTTTCAAGCGTTTTGATTTTTGGATATCATTTCAATTTTTAATCAGTCTGGTATGGTTCCCATAAAGGTTTTGTGTTATCTCTTTGTCTAATGTGTATATTAATTTAGATTTTTATGTCAGTGTATATATTAATTTGGTAAGTTTTTAACCCTAGAAGCCACAAATAAAAGAACAAAAAACTTATAATTATTATATCAGGCTTTAAGATCAATTATGTCTAGCTGGTCCCAAGTGAGAGTGTATTTTCTATATTTTGAAATTTTGTGTGTAAATAAAGGACACGTTCAAGTAACAAATCGATAGATCTGTTTTTTAAAATCATATTTTATTAAATAAAAAATAATCAGCGTTTTTAAAATTAATTAGTAGAAATTGTTTGGAATAGAAGATACTCGGGGTTTTGCTTAATTGATTTTAAAACTAAAATTGATATCAAACAAGTATGTATCAACATGTATCTGATATTTTTTTATTTTTTTTAATTAATAAATGTATTTTTATTTAAAAATGTATTATTTTTATTTATTCGAAAATTTGTCTTTCACTATTATAAAAATATATATACACTATCATAAAATAAAAATATATAATAAAGAATAAAATTATTTTCAAAGTTATTTAATTCCGATAAACTATTATTTTTTTGTTTTACTAATTAAAATTAAAATATTTTTTTTACTATCCCCTAGTTTTTTTTACTATCACTTGAACAATAAATAAATTCAGTCAAATTCTGCGAATAAATAAAATACATTTTTATTATTACAAAATATTCGACCAAAAATGTATTTCTATATGAAATTCTGAAACCGGCTAAAACCGGCTTTCTGGTAAAATTAAATTTCGAAAACCAGTTATCTGAAATGTCGGTTTTTGTATAAAACCTGTTTGTACCAATAATTTTGTTTTGTTTTAACGTTTATATTTAAAATCTATCACACTTAGGACATGCAATAATTGTTTTGATTTTATTATATGGATTTTTGAATAGATGGGAACTCAGTAGTTGTCGACTAATTAACTATACTCGATGTATTTGCTGACATCTTTAACTTCCCGTAGGGTAAGTTATTGTAATGGGCCGAAAATCGGAATTGAAAATTTTTACATTTCTCGACGTTTTGAAGGTTTCTGAACGTTTGGGCATACCTCAGAAAAAATGGATGTGTGTGTGTGTGTGTATGTACGTATGGATACAAATTTCCAGTCACGTTTTAGGGCGCACGGATCAACCGATTTGAATGGTTCAAAAAACATTCGATTCCTATTGAAAGGGAAAAAAGCTGATTAGTTTTTGGCAAGGGTAGGTCCAGCCGTTTCGGAGATACGGAGTAAAGAATGCAGAAAATAGAAATCGAATTTTTGGGAGAACGGAGTATCCGATTTGAATGATCTAAAAAACATTCAATTAGTAATGATTGGGAGAAGTGTTTATTAGTTTTTGGCAAAGGCAGGCCAAGCCATTTCGAAGATACGGAGCTAAATATGTAAAAAAGGGCAGTTTTTGAGAAAACTAAGCGTCCGATTTAAATGATTCAAAGAACTTTCTGCTTGTCTTAACAAAATAATTGATTTTGTAAATAAAATTTTGTTCCGACTTTTTTTTTAGTTTTTGGTATATCGAAAATATTTCAGATAGTTCTAATATACTTCACAAATAATTCAGTTTATATAATTCTTATAAATATTAGACAATGTTACAATATTTATAACAATCTATTTGAAAACATTCAGTATTCCTCGAACATTTCGTTACGGTACGGGAAGTTCCAGCAATTTGCCTTAAGGCACGATGTCATAATTGCCTCAAGACAGAATTCCACTTACAGCTAGTTATATATATATATATATATATATATATATATATATATATATACACACACAACTATACCCATGAAAGGCTATTTTCACTTGAGGCTATGTTTGAGATCTAAAACCTCAAGTGCAAATTTGACATCAAAGTTACCTGATGCCGGACTTTGGCGGAACCGACGCAGCAAACCCGGGAATAGTTGGTGCTAGCCCACGTTTGAACCAATATTGCCACCACTGGCCCTGTACCACTCATCTCGTAATTTTTTTTGCACGTGACTCAATGACTATATTTGAGTCATGGGCAAGAGTTTCCACTATCAAAATTTCATTTGAATTAACTCGGTTTTTATTACTGTACTTTGCATAAGTTTCAATAAACTTAAGACAGTTCTAATATTTCTGTTTTGCTTAGCATACCCACGACACATTACAGTTTTTAGTCAAACAAATATATGGTTTAACTTTTTACTAATGAAGTCATTGCCAGGACATTTACCTAATTTGGAGTTTTTAATTAGTTTCTTAACTTCTGTAATAGAAAATCGGATATGTACAGTATCTTCAGATGCCTCAACATTTGTTGATAAAAAGTCATGTATAAATTTTTCTTCATGGCATGGTATTTGTGATGGAATTGGTTGGAAAACTTGCTCAAAATAATCTGCAAACGCATTTGCCTTTTTCTGACGATTCTTTGCCCAAGAATTGTCATCTTTTTTAATTGGTGAAGGATGTATAATAGGTCTTTTAAAGTTTTTGGTCATTCTCCATAGTGAATAATTAGTGTCACTAGTTGCTGTTAGATTATCTAGTATTTCTTTCATGTTAGCATTGTTAATATTACGTAGAGACTTTTTTAATTCTTTACAAGCTTTGTTAAAGTTTGATCTGTCAGACGGGGATCTAGTAATTTGCCGTTTTTTCTGAGACGTCTTTTTATGGCTATTTCTTCTTTAATGTGAATTGGAATTTATTTTGAAGAAGAACTATCAATCGTAAGAGTAGATTTTTAAGCTGCTAGTTGTACTGTGTTTGTGAGAGATGCAATAGCTTTTTTTATATCATCACTTGATTTTAATGGAACATTACAATTTATATCATGATCTAGAATTTTATTCTTTTCTTATGGCACTCTTTACGAAAAGAGCTGATTTGTTCATTCCACCAGTGCACAGATAGTCTTTGATTTACGCCATGCTTGCGAGTTAAACTGATATCACAGACATCAATTATTCTCTTCATCAGCTCGTTAGTATGCTCATCTGCGTATTCTGAAATAATAGGTTTGCAATTTAGGACTACTCACATGATGCTTTCACCAAAAGATTTTATTTTCCATCCGATGGCTTTAGAATTACATTGTGATCACTAGCAGTGTAGATATATAATAAGTAGTGCAGTAAACGGAGCGTTTTAGGTCTGAATTTTTTTACTTTATTCAAACATTTGATTCGTATTGATAAGGAGACGTGTTGATCAGCTTTTGGCATAGGCAGGTCAAGCCGTTTCGAAGATACGGGGCAAAAAGAGCCAAAAATTGTAATTCAGGTTTTGAGAGAACGGAGCGCCCGATTTGAATAATTCAAAAACATTTTATTTGCATTGACTAAACGAAGAACTGTACAAAAATTTTGAAGTTTTTGAAAAGTCAGGTCCAGCGATTATGGAGTTTAAATAAAAACTAGTGGGGTGGGTGGCATCGTGCCCTAAGGCAAATTGCTGGAACTTCCCGTACCATAACAAAATGTTTGAGGAATACTGAATGTTTTGTAACATTGTCTAATATTTATAAGAATTATATAAACTGAATTGCAAAGTTGAAATTATTTGTTTAAAGTATATTAGAACTATAGTCAGAATTAAAAACTAGCTGTAAGTGGAATTCTGTCTTAAGGCAATTAAGGCATCGTGCCTTAAGGCAAATTGCTGGAACTTCTCGTACCAAAAATTATTATTTTTTTGAAAAACGATCAACATTTTTGAAAATATTTTACTTCGAAAAAATAAGATTTTTGAGAAACTATAAATTGGACAAAAAATTACATTTTTTTGAAAAAAATTTTTTTTTTTTTTTTTAATTTTTTTTTTTTTTTAATATGTTTTCTTTATTTTGACATATTTTGGAAGATCTAAACTTTTTTTCAAAGCAATCGTACTGCTTTAACTGCATAAAAACGAAATATCAAAGCGCGTAAGCGCCGCGTCGCCGTCTAACGCGTAAACATTGGTACGGAACCCATAGAAATGTAAAGCAAATTTATACTTATTGTTAAAATCTCTATAAAATATTTGATAATTTGATGTGCATATGTCTAATTATTATTTTTGACCGCCAAATAGCATTTTTTTTACTTTTTTTACTAGATCTCCGAAACCGCTAGACCTGCCTTCATAAAAATTTTATCAATTCTTCATCTTGTCATTACAAATAAAATGTTTGAATTATTAAAATCGGACGCTCCGTTCTCTTAAAAACTGACTTACCGTTTTCGGCACTTTTTGCCCCGTATCTTCGGAACGGCTAGACCTGCCTTCGCCAAAACGACTGGACCTGCCTTTGCCAAAAACTAATCAGCTCTTTTCCCTATCAATAGGAATCGAATGTTTTTTTTTTGAACCATTCAAATCGGTTGATCCGTGCGCCCTAAAACGTGACTGGAAATTTGTATCCATACATACATACACACACACACACATCCATTTTTTCTGAGGTATGCCAAAACGTTCAGAAACCTTCAAAACGTCGAGAAATGTAAAAGTTTTCAATTCCGATTTTCGGCCCATTACAATAACTTACCCTACGGGAAGTTAATATGAATTATTTTCGATATACAAAAAATTAAAAAAAAAAAATTGAAACAAATTTTTTTTTCCAAAATTAATTATTTTGTTAAGACAAGCAGAAAGTTCTTTGCATCATTTAAATCGGACGCTTAGTACTCTTGGAACGTAAAAATGGTCATGCGGTTTTTGAGAGAACGAATGGTCCGATTATATTAATTCAAAAAACCTTTTGCTTGTGTAGACGGTGTGCAGAAAATGCTTTTACAAAAAAATCGACATTTTGAAATTTTTTAATCCAAATTTTCAAAAAAATTTGAAGTTTCAAAAAATTCTAATTTTTGAATTTTTTTTATTATTTTCAACAAAAATCTAAATTTTGAAAAATTAAAAAAAAACTAGTGAGGCGCATGGCATCGTGCCTTAAGGCAAATTTCTTGAATATCCCGTATCGTAAGAAACGAAAATAATTAATAATTGTTTCGAAGAGTTTCCAATAGATTATTTATTATAAATACACACTGTGAATATATAAGTGTTTTTCAAATTGGGCGATGAGCATATTTTTTAATCATTTTATATGTACGTTTAGAAGAGTCCATTTTTATATAATTTGATTTTTTGATAATTTAGAAATTTTGATAATTATGAAATCTCAAAATTTTGAAATTCTTTTCAAAGTTTAAAATTTTTTGGAATTTAAAAAAAACGTTTATTAAATATTTTAAGAATTTGGAAATTTTTGAAAAAATTCGATTTTTTTTTTAAATTCTCAAAATATTCTCAAATTTTCCAAAATTTACTTTTTTTTTGAAAATCATGAAAAATGTCGAAAATTTGAATTTTTTTGACAATTTTCAAAATACCGAATTTTTTTTAAATGCATTTTTTGCGCACACGAATTAATCTAATCGGATAATTCGTTCTCTCAAAAACTGCTTAACATTTTTTACACCCTTTACGCTCTATACCTCCAAAAAGGGCAAAATTGCTTTTTGCAAAAACGCCCCGCCATCAAGTACGAACCGAATGATTTTTTAATCATACAAATCGGTTATTCCGTACTTTCGAAAATGTCGAGGACATTTGTTTGAACCATATAAATAAACTTCAAAATTAAAAATCTTGGTACGGAACCTTGACATTTTCTTAAATTATTTTTATTGAGAGTCTATAACCGCTGGACCTGCCTTTTTTTAAAAATTTTATCAGTTGTTTATTTCGTCAATACAAGTGAAAAGTTTTTTGAATCATTAAAATCGGACGCTCCGTTCTCTTGACAAACTGAGTTACAGTTTTTGACACTTTTTGCTCCGTATCTTTGGAACGACTAGACTTGCCTTCGCCACAAATTAAACAGCACGGCTCCTTATCAATATGAATCGTATATTTTTTAAATTGTTCAAATCGGTTATTCTATACTGTCGAACATATCGGAGACATTTGTTTGAACCACATTCGTGAATTTTAATATTAAAAATGTTGGTACGAACCCGAAAAAACTTTACACATTACAAATGCGTACACATTATCAAAATCTGTATGAAATATCTGATAATTTGATGTACATATGTCCAATAAACATTTTTGACCGTCAAATAAGGAATTTTTTAACTTATTTTCATTGAGAATTCATAACCGCTAGACCTGCCTTCCAAAAATTTGAATCAGTTGTTCATCTTGTCAATGCAAAAAATGTTTTTTGAATTATTAAAATTTGACACTCCGTTCTTTTTAAAACTGAGTTACCATTTTTGGAACTTTTTGGCCCCGTATCTTCAGAACGGCTAGACCTGCCTTCGCAGAAAAATAATTAGCACATCTCCTTATCAATATAAATCGAAGGTTTTTTGAATTTTTCAAATCGGTTGATCAGTGTTCCCGAAATCGTCGACGAAAATTTGTATCCGCACAGACACACACACGCACATTCATTTTTTTTAAGGTATGCCAAAATATTCAAAAAACTTTGAAACGCAAAGATATATAAAAATTTTCATTTTCGATTTTTTTCAGATTACTATAACTTGCCGCTTTTAACTACGGGAAGTTAAAAGCGATTTCTTACAGCCTTACCTTATTTTTTACGACCTTCAAGACAAATCGAATATTTTCAAAATTTCCAAAATCTCAAATTATTTTCAAAAAAATCAAATTTAAAAAAAAATTGAACAAATTTCTTGTAAACATACACATAAGTTGTTTGTAGAAAACGCTCGTCGCTCAATTTAATAAGCACATATAAATTTACAGTATGTATTTTTAATAAATAATCTATTATTCAAAAGAATTTTAGTTACAATATGGGAAGTTTCAGTAATTTGTCTTCGATGCTATGCACCCCACTAATTTTGGCTTATATTCATACTCATCACACACACACAAACTCCGGCCCACATAATTTTATTAATTTTGGTATTCATGATACAAATTTATCATTGTTAATAAATGATATTGTCTCAATTCTTTCTAGCATACATCCATATGCGATTGTTAGGTACATTTCAAGTTCTAAGATTTCAATTACAAACGTAACTAATATAAAAATATGAGCATAAACTACAAATGTTCACACGATGAAATGTAGAACAAATAGTGGAATGTAGTAATTTAATCTATATGATCGTAAATTGCATTCTTAGCAGTAGCAGTTCATGAACCTAAGCAGGCGAGGCATGGGCGGTTTGTAATGCTTGTAATGATTTTGTAATCTTCTCGATACTGATTAGATACGCCATATGGGAGTATGAAACGTATACCAAGTACACACAGAAACATGCCAAAGATGCTATAAAATCTTAAATGAACACGTTTACGGGTAATAAAATTCTGATTATGTATTTATTATATCAACCACATTTTATAGGTAGAGGTTTAAAGGGGCTTAAAGGTCCACCACCGGTAATTAAAAAAACAGTAAAGTTAAAAAAATTGTAATAACAATATGTTGAGGAAAGAAATTCTTTCTTAAATTATTTTTGTTTTCCTACAGTATTAGCATGTGATTGTTCTGTTGTAAAATGCGATAGTAAAGTGTGTTTTTTCCTGATCTGGTGGGTATAATTTGGTTCTTTCGATTAATTGTACTAATGTATAATTTTATTTTTAAAACTCTTTCTTTATATTGTAAATTTCTTTTAGCTGAATGATGAGACACATCTCGTCTCAAAACGTATAAAAAAATTAAAATGAACTTTCTACATTCGACGCATTGGCTGTTTCATTCAATTCAATATGTTTCAACGTCGAACAAAAAATCCTCAAGGTATTATATATATATATATATATATATATATATATATATATATCTTATATATAAAATTCTTCTGTAGCAATGTAAGTTTCATTAATCCTCCTAAACTATAATTCGGATTTTCATGAATCTTCCTGAAGTTTGTTCGGGAAATTTTCTAGAATGTTTTGATTCATAGAAATATAGTTAGATTGTAGAAATAAATAGAAAAAATTACAAAAAAACGCTTATCATTGTTTGCCCTTGAAAATATTTGAAGCTTAGTTTGACATTAAAAACAATTGAAGACTGTCATTTGCCAAACATTTCTATTCACTTATAGGCTAAGGCAATATTAAAATATAATAAATTCATGATTATGAATAAGGAAAATGTAATGTCTACATTAATAATGCCGAAAAGCAGCTGAGATGTGCCAAAAATTAAATTAATATAAGATGCAAATAATATAACATGCGTCTGACAGTCTGCGCATGCGACTGACGCGCACGGCGAATCGTGTTCTCAACGTACGCGTGGTTCGTGGTTTGCTTTTGTTTGCGCACTTTGCGAACAGATTCGCCGTACGAATTCGTGCGAAGGAGACGAGCCATAAGTGATTGCGCTCAAAAATATTCAATTGGCAGTCGCTTTGCCTTACTATACTAAGTCACAATACAAAAAAATTATTTAGAAGTTTCATTGTGTCAAAAATTCATATGTTTGTCATTGGGTACGGAATATTTACTCAATGGAGCGCTTTCGGTCTGAACTTTTTTTACTGTTTTCCATTTCGTTTGGAATTTTGGAACTAGGTTCATCTTACTCTTCAGAAGTGAAAACAATTTAAACTCCTTTAGCACTTCTCGGGTTGATGACATTTCTTTTCAGTGGTGTAATTTTACTTTTTCCAAAATAACGTTGGGTTTCGATAAAAGAACTACTTATAAGAGAAAAATGTTTAATAATGTTTTTCAAAAAAGCAAATACTTTTCAAGTTACTAAAAATTTGTTTCTTTTTTGCGTTTTTCATCCTTTTTTGCTAATATCTTAAAAAATATACATTTTAATGAAAATCATGTAAAGAACAAAATTATATCAATTAAAATCTTAATAAATCGCTATTTTATAGTATTTTAGTAACATTATTAGGCTAGATATGAAAATGGGTTTTTATAGTGCTTAAAATAAGCTTTAAAATGAGTACTTCTGCGTGTAAAATGAGTAAACTATCATGCAAATAAAAGACGCATATATATATATATATATATATATATATATATATATATACATATATATACATCCCGTCGGGAGAAGCCAAACTCCTACCGGGCGCGTCCCCAGGTGGCGGATAGGGGGTATCCTAACCGATCGTAAGATCGGCGGATTGGGGCAAAATAAAATAGCTCTCGTGGACCAAATATGGCATCGGAGCTGAGGAGTAACAGCCACCGTCCGTGTAACGCGGAAAAAATTAAAAACTCCCTTTTGGTTGGTTACACCATCTGACCTAGGGTCACGTACGGAAGCGGATGAGGGGACACTGCTCGAAAGAGGTGTGTGGATGATCCATATAGCGCACCGTACATGGAAACTCCCAACATCAACGTGCCGCACCCACAGGAGCAAGAGGATGCCAATGAAGGAAGAAGTTGCACGGCCGGAGCGGATGTTTTTTTTTTCGCTCCAATGGTCACAAGCTCTTACAGTAATGGAGGTAGCTGTAGGGGTGATCACCCCTCCACTTCCCGAGGCACCGCGTTTGGAGACGACCTTTTACTCTGGAGGACTATTTAAATAGCATGGATAACTATGAAAACCCAAAAAAACAAGAGACAGGTGACGTAATTATGGACGTCGAGCACGATGCGGCAAAAGCCGCTATAGTAAAAGGAGGCAAGAAGGTTCCCGGTAATCTTCACCGAGACAGAGTAAACTCTGCACCATCGACTAGGTGTCGTCAAACCCCGATGGAGAGACTTGGCTCCAAAATTGACGAGCTAGCGGAGTATGTGAAAGATAGGAACAATGTTCACAGCATACTAAAGGAGCTAATTAGGTCGATTGATACAGCATATAGCCTGGCATTGAAAGAATACACGGCAACCCCTAAAGCTCTCGCAATGACAGTGCAAACTACACAGACTTCTCCCGAGAAAACTATTAAACATGGTGTAACTCAGACGCCAACTCCTAAGACCCAGGAGCAAAACACAAACAAAAGGTTGCTATCTTCACTTAGCCCCACCTCTGACGCGGAAACACATCCGCCTAAAAAATCAGCTGTAGAAAATAACTGGGCAAAAGTTGTTCGACAAAGTTCGAAGAAGAAAGGAGCACGGGATCCGAAAGAAACCTTGGAGGAAACTGAGAAACCGGAACCGGAAAAATCAAAACAAATGATAGTGCTATAAAACGATAGTGAAACAGCCATCATAAAACAACTCGGAGGAAACATAGAGCCAAGGCTGTTCTGGTTCAACCAGCTGAAGGACGAACGTAGGCTGACATCCTTAAGGAGATCAAGGAAAAAGTAAACCCAAAGTCCATCAAACAGACAAGAAATGGAGGTGTATTACCGGAAATGAGTCCCAAGTCCGAAGATAGTGCAGCCTTTGCAGCTGCGATAAGGACAGCAACTGAAAACATAGGAACAGTGAAATCACTGACGCCGCTGACGACGATAGAGATTCTTGACCTTGATGGTGTCTCTGCCGAAAATGACGTTCGCAAAGCACTCATTCGGGACTTTACGACAAAACTGGAAATACGACGTGTGAACTTGACCAAAGTCACATCAAGAGGACAACGAGCGGCCTTTTGTGAGATAGACGAGGCTAATGCAATCAAAGCCCTAAATGGGGCCCGCATAAGAATTGGGTGGGTTAACTGTCGCATTCGCCCAGTTGTCAAAGTGGCGCACTGCTTTAGATGCCTCGGTTTCTGACACCAAACGCATAAATGCGGGGGACCAGACAGAAGCACGTATTGCTACAAATGCGGCGGGGAAAATCACATGTCTGTAGACTGCACGGAAAAGCCAAAATGCTTACTATGTACAGTAGACAAAGAAAATCGAAACAGCGGGAGCCATGTCGCCGGATCCGGTACCTGTAAAGCATTCCGTGTAGCACTTGCCAAAGCCACGAGAGAACATAAATGACGCGATTTCTACAAGGTAATCTGAATAGATGTGCCTTGGCGCAGAATCTACTGCGCCAACGTATCTTTGAATATAAGATCGGTATCTGCCTTATCTGCGAGCAATATATGAATATTCAGAATAAATCATGGTTCGCAGATAAATCTGGCATGGCAGCAATATGAATCACAAACTCAAAGAAGATCACTGTCAATGACAACGGAAGCGGCGAGGGTTTCGTCTGGATCAAGACTTCCACGACACACTGTGTGAGCGTCTACCTTTCACCAAATGAAGGAATTAGCGTATTTTGCCAGAAAATGGCAAGCATAGAAGACACTCTCGGCAAATTTGACGGAGAAGTCATTGTAGCTGGTGGGGCGCCGAATACTCGGACACTAGAGGAAATGACGTGGCAGACTTTGCTGCAAGATTAGACCTCACTGTGTTAAATACTGGTAGTATTACATCCTTTAGAAGACCAGGATATCAGGAATCTATTCTCCACATTACGTTAAAAACGCCTTTAACAGTGCGAATTGGGAGGATATTTTAAACGCCCTAGAGCATGATTTTGGCGTGCAGCCAGAGAATCTAGGACTAATAGACGACTACCTCGATGAGAGAAAATTGATAGTGGAAACCACGGAAGGTCACCAAGAACACGAGGTTACAGCTGGTGTACCTCAAGGCTCAATCTTAGGAGCCGATTTGTGGAACGCTGTCTACGACGAGCTCCTAGAGATCCCCTTGCCGAAGCAGGTGGAACTCACGGGCTTTGCGGACGACGTCGCAGCTACAATCGTATTGGACAGCATTGAGGAACTGAACTACTCGTTCAAGAGACCGTCGACACCATAGAGACCTGGCTTGAGAAACACCACCTAAAACTCGCCAAACAGAAAACGGAGATGGTTGTCTTGACCCGACAAAAATGGTTTCCAAAACCATTCACCGTAGACATGAGAAAGACAACTTTGACGTCGACAAGGGCCTTGCACTACCTGGGAGTAATGATAGATGAGAAGCTATCCCTCCGTGAACATCTCGATAGTGCATGCATAAAAGCTAGCAAGACGGTATCCAACTTGTCAAGGATTATGGCCAACTGCATGGGACCACGAACCCGAAAGCGACGAGTCTTGCTTGAGGTAGTCTATCCTATACTGCTATACGGAGCGGAGATATGGGCGGATATCCTCAAGCAAAAGACTTATCGGCGCAAAATACCGGCAGTGCAAAGATGAGGAGCTCAGAGAGTTATCTGTGCCTATCGCACGGTCTCTGAAGCAGCCGTACTGGTAACAGCAGGAGCCACACCGATTGACTTGCTAACTTTCGAAAGAGTAAAACTCTACGACCCTAAATTAGGTGGCAAAAATTCCAAAGAAACAAGGTCGAGAATTAAAAATGAAACGTTACAAGAGTGGCAAAATCGGTGGACGTTAGGAGAGACGGGCAGATGGACGGCGCGCCTTATCCCAGACATTAGCGCCTGGCCCTCTCGACAATACGGCGACACAGATTTCTTTCTGACCCAGCTACTGACAGGACATGGACAGTTTAATGCGTATCTTTTCAAGATGGGCCTGCATAGCACGCCAATGTGCAATTACTGTCCAGATAAAATCGACGGCGCTGAGCACACGTGCTTTGAATGTGCTCGGTGGAAGGACTATCGTAACAACGCATCTTTTGAAGGCTTAAACCGGAGAAAGGAACCAGTAGTCGAAAGCAGGCGTCGCAAGCCGCAGCACGGACTGGATTGATGTAATGCTAACGCGGTTCCAATCCAGTCCTCTCCGTACCATCTGCGGGGAGAGGGGAGAGAAGTGTTTTTTTTAGTGGGTAAAAATCTCCACACGGCCGTCCATCGTTGTCTGCTGTAGGATGGACAGCGGAGTATCAACGATGGCGGTGTCTTATGAAGATTTTTTTTCGCACCTCTATAAAAAAAACATGTATATACATATACATACACAATACATACATATATATATATATATATATATATATATATATATATATATATGCACCTACATGCTCACATATATATATATATATGTACACATGTCACAAAAATATATATGTAAATAAATACATGTATATAAACATATAAATATATAAACTCGTATATATGTAAAGCAAACAAATTATTTATGATGATGGATACTACATATAAATAATACAAGTAACTTACATTAACGTTGGTAGGTTACATCTAGAGAAGTGTACACAGCACTAGAAATTAGCACTAACATTTATACAGCTAACTTGTCAACCCCATGAATTTTTTATAATATTTTGTATGATGTAAAAAGAAAAATGATAGTTTTATTTGAACAAAAATGTGAGTAAAGTTAGGTAATTTCTGCTACGACTTCTGTAATGTGCGAGTTCCGAGGCTTATTTGGACAAACCACATGTTTTGAGAGATTTTTGAGGGTCAATCTAAAATTGTTATGAGTGGGTAGGTAAAGACGGTCTAAGTTGAAACTGGTAATGTTAGGCTAGGTTTGTATGGTTAGAATTAGTTTTGTTTAGAGACGAAAAAATTTGGAAACATTATTTAGTATTACTAGGTAGTTATACTAATAACTCAAATATCTTAAATAAAGATTTTTAAGGGTTATTCAAAATTTGCTATGCGTGGGTAGGTAAAGATCGGGTTTTATGGTAGAAGTTGAACTAGTAATGTTGGCAAGGTTTGTATGGTCAGAATTAGTTTTGTTCAGAGGAGATAAATTTGAAAACATTATTTAGTATTACTTGGTAATTATCGCAGAGTAAGGAGGTATCACATCTTTTGTTTATAGCGTGTGTACTTACTGCTATGAAACAAGATTCTGCAAAACGTCTTTGAATGGTGTTCCGTTCATGGTAGAGAATACTGGCATTATAAAAGTTGAAAAAGTGTTTGAAATTTTTGATGTGGTCTGTTATCATAGTTTGGTTTTGGTTAGGGTTTTTCGAATTGTTGTCGTGTTGTTTGAGTCTTTTTATTAAATTTTGTCCGGTTTCACCTATGTACGTGGAGGGGCAATCATTGCAATTTATTTTGTAGACAATATTGGACGTACGTTCTATACTAGTGGGAAATTTTAGGTTTGTGTAGAGGGATTTAAGAGTTAGATCTATGTTGCAAGTTAATCTGATGTCTACCATATTTCAAAATTTCGAGATAGATTTTATTGGCCTTTCCTAGAGTCCGTGTCTTCGATCCGTACAGAGCTATTCTCCAGATGTAGCACTTTATTAAGTTTCTTTCGCAAATCGAAACTCAGTTTGCTCGTCAGTAGCGATGTCTTTTTCGTAAATGCCGTCTTGGCGCTTGCGATCCTTGTCCTGATCTTTCTCGTGTAGTATCTGTCTCTGGTCAGAATGCTTCCCAGGTCTCTGAAATGATCCACGTCTTTCAATTCTCAATTTTCTATCGTTATCCTCAGGGGATTATCTCTTTTTGTGATTCTTTTCACTTTCGACTTGTCTATGTTGATCTCTATTCCGTATCTTCTGCTCACTTCAACGATTCTGCTCATCATGTTTTGTAGCTCGGTTTCAGTTTTCAATATCACCACGAAATCATCGGTGTACTGTATGGTGATGATTCTTTTTCCTCTAATTTGTCCAGGCTGCGGTCTTTCCAATCGTGGCCAATAGCTTTTAAGATTCCCATTTTGATTTTATCTATAATTTTTTGATCTATGTATAGTCTTTATTTGAGAATCTTTTTTGCGAATAGTGTTGATGTGCATCCAAATATTTAACAAAATGTCGTTATTATCATTATCGTCATAAAAGGTATTATTAATATTAATATATCAGCACTTAATAGTTTTCTTATGGCATTTACAATAAGACATTTTAGAGTAAAGCTATTCACATCTTCTTCGGAAAAAGATTATAGCAATTAAACTTTGCTAACCATTTGACAGTATCTGTCAACCTATATAATGTTATTCTTTTTACGATCATTAAACAACGCAGATAATAACATTTTTTTAATTATCAATATGCAACTATCGCTACCAACAAGCATTTTGTGTCAAATAGGCAAACCTAAATTAATTTTTGCACTAGCTAGAATTTCATCACTAGGCATGAATTTCTTGCCATCTAATTTTTTTAGAATGTTTTTTCAACTGACACACATCTTTCATTATTAAGATCTTTAAAATTCCTAGCATTAATACAGGTAAATGTTTTAATTATCTAGCTATAATAATTTTTTATCAGAATAGTACTAATAGATATTCATGCATTTTTCTTGGAATTTCTGCATTTTAAAGCTCTGCACATCGACATCTTGCTTGTTTCATAGGTTTGAAAGGCGTTTACTATATTTTCTAGGTTTAACACTAATTACTTAAAAAAATAGCACAATGGGGCCATTTTGATTATGTACTTCATTTATAGATAAAAAAAAGAGTATGACTGAAATATTCAATTGAAAATACGATTTTGAAACAGAATGCTGTTGAAGTTCAGAAGCCATCTACATCCAAAATAAAGAAGTTAGCAGGCAAGAAAACCTCCGCACCAGAGCCAAGAATACCATCGATAATTTCCAAAGACCAGCTTGATTTGAAAATAATTAATACATAAAAATACTTCCAAAATTAATTTAAGAACACAATACCTAAAACCACAACTACACAAAATTTTCGCCGACACTCTAGAGAAACACGAAAAATTAAAGAACATATTGCGGAATTGTGATTCTATTCAAAATTTTACAATACAATTTAACGACAAAGACTTACGAATTGGCCCTGCCACAGTTTCCGAAATAAAAACAACAATTAGAAAGCAAACTAATAATTCTTAACTTTCCACCGTACTTCACAAAATTATTCCATTCTTACCTCACAGACCGTAATTTTACCGTTCAAGTAGAAAACACACCCTCGACGATTGAAAAAGTGACGGCGGGAGTACCGCAGGGCTCGAACCTGGGACCGTCATTGTTTAACGTTTACATCCACGACATCTCCACTGTGGCCTACACAACGCTATTGACATTTACTGGTGACACTGGCGTATACAGATCATCACAATCACCTACGCTACTGACTAGAAAAATACAAAGACATATAGACACATTGACAGAATATACGGAAAATGGCAAATTAAAATTAACCCTGTGAAAACAGAGGCTATCTTCTTTACTAGAAATCGTTGGTTCATTACACTTACTGACTTGAGAAAACTAAGAGTAATGGACCATAAAGTTGAGTGGCCCAAGCACGTCAAATACCTTGGAATGACCTTGGATCATAGACTCAGCTTCACAAAACATACAAATACTAAAATTGGGCAGGCTTACGGGATGATGAATCTGCTGAGACCTCTTTTAAACTACAACAGCCCGCTCAGCGTGAAGAACAAGCGGACACTCTACTTAACACTTGTAAGACCCTTACTTCTATACGCCGCTCCAGCATGGAACGCGACAATCAAGACCAACCGACGGAGACTACAAATTGTACAAAACAAGGCATTGCAACTGGTACTCGACAAATCAAGGGACCCACTGACGAGACACATTTACTCAACAAAATATTTACATGAATAGACTGACATATCGACTATCCTTGAACATATCAAAAAGCTCACTGAAATTTTTTACCAGAAATGTAGGGATCACCATAATAATACCATCCGAGTTTTAGGCCAATATACACCGGAAGTGATTTGGTATGGCAAGCATGCCATGCCAATAAAAATATGTTACAAAAATGCCATTTGGCGGTCATGTTCATTGGACATTTTTTTTAATTTTATTTTCATTCTGCAATCTATAAAAATAATTATATTTAGCAGAGAATGCTGACAAGTGTTTACAATTGGTTGTTTACAAATTAGTAGATACGCCCAGTGGTGTATCTACTATAGTTAATATATAAAAAAGTAAAAACTAAAGACAAATATAGAGAAAATATATATATATATATATATATATATATATATATATAAATAAACTATAATAAATCTCGAGGTATTTTCCTTTTGAGCCTGATCGGCTGGCCTTCCTGGTATAAGTTGCATGCTAGTTGGTTTGGATGTGCGTCAATTCTATTCTTATAATTACAGGCAAACATTGATATATGTTCTTGAATTGTAGGTATACCCGTGTCTTTGTGGAGAATCCATGTTGGCGTGTAGTGAGGAGCGTTTAATATTTGCCGCAGGAATTTGTTTTGTGCTCGTTGTATTATGTTTAAATTGCTCTTTTTAGCAGTACTCCAAAGTTGTAATCCGTAGGTCCACACGGGTTCGATCACAGCTTTATATATAAGTGATTTGTTGTAAGTTGATAATTCTGGTTTTCTGTGCAGGAGCCAATAATAATTTTTGAAGATTAGATCTATTTTGGTTCATTGGGCATATGCACATCAAATGATTAAATATTTTATAGAAACTTTAATATGTACATATTTTATGTCATTTTTTTTGGATCCGTACCAAAATTTTTAACTTCCCGAAGGAGAATTTTGTTTTCATCAAAAAATCTGATTTGCTACTTTTATTACACAAAGAACACATGCTCCGGCAATCCGACAAGCTATCGTGCTTGAGGCGGCTACATTTTCAGAGTTTCCATCTTCAGCGCATAGTGCACATTTTGCTGCATTTATACAGTTGTCTATTTTGTGACCTTTTTGTCCACATCTAATACATAGATTGGTCCGATTCACTTTGCTCTTGCACTGTAATCGATAATGTCCGAATAGCCAGCATTTAAAGCACCGGATTGGTTTCTTGGTGGTTTTAATTTGACAGTTGACCCATCCAATTTGTATTTTGCTACTTGCTTTGAGCAGATCGTGTACAATTGCCGCTGGAAGAGCTACAGTAGCAATCTGGGTACTTGTATATGCCTTACGAATCCTAAATGCTTTTGCTGGTGTGTTGCAGGCTCCTCCGGTTGCTTTTTGTAGTGCTATCTGGATAGCAATTTTTGTGGTTCTATCATCAATATCCCTTATTTCTATAGTTTCTTGGTGCCCCTTATAGATAATTTCGGCCTCAGCCTTTGACACACCTGCAATAATCTGCTGTAGTCCTTGGCCTTTGTCCGCATTTTTCTTGGAGATGGTTATCAACAAGTCTTCATTTCTGGTTTTATTTATTCTGTCTACTGTTGTATTTACCTGGTTATCAGGGACATCAAGTTTGATACGACGTGAAATTTCAGAATAATTAACTTTTTCGGTAGACCGGATCAATAAGGCAATTGGTTTTGGAAAAATTCTATGATTTTTTATTATTTTATGATTAGAGTCCTGTTCTGACAAATATACCCTTGCTTCTTTTTTTTCTGTTTCCCCGGCTGAACTTTATGCCAGTCATTTACCTCGATTTGTTCTTCGTTACATATTTCTACGATCGACTGACGTCTTGACAAACCATTTTTCTCATTAACATGAAGCATTTCTTATATTTTGTGAGTTTCGGTTTCTTGAGACTTTGCTCGTGCCCTGCCATATATTTTCTTTTATATGGGCTGTTTCACCACTTCTCGGCCTATTTCCTCAATCAATTGGTTGTCTGAATCAATAAATCCTTTAATTACAGCCGCTATATTGCCTGTTTTTATCTTCACTTCTTTATGTATGTTTGACTTTACATAACACTTTGACACTAAAGTGCGGTGGAGAGACGTAGGGCACAGCTTGGAGTAGGCCACCCGAATAACTGTAAGACTAGTGCATGTACGTCGAACTGCGCACATATTTATTACATTTTGATACTTGCTCAATTTTAGAAAGCATTTGGAGCTTATAAACTTACTCAAGCACTTCACAGAGAATTTTCACAAAAATGTCCAGCCGTTTCAAAATACAAAAAAATGCAGTTTTTGAGAGAACTAAGCATCCGATTTGAATGATTCAAAAAACTGTCTGCTTGCGTTGGCAAAATAATTGCTTTTGAAAAAAAACGTACTTATTTTTTTTTATTTCAAAAAAAAATTTTGTGTATCGAAAATAATTCAGATTTTAATTTTAGTTCTTGCTAGCTAGAACAAAGCACACTTATAATAAGTAATTTTAACTTTGCAATTCAGTTTATGCAATTCTTATAAATGTTAGACAATTTTACAGTATCCTCGAACATTTCGTTACGATACGGAAAGTACCAGCAATTTGCCTTAACGCACGATGCCATACACCACTAGTTTACATTGAGTTTTTGTGGGATGCATATGCTGAAAAGGGCGTTTGTAGATAGTAGTGGATCACTACTTGTGGTCAGACATGAGCTCACTTGAGTAATGCCATTTTTTGCACAGTAAAGTGTTTTTATTAATTATTAACATCTTATTTATGCCCTCTAAAAAAAGAATCCCCAAAAACAGGTGATTTATAAAAAAATCATTATTGCTATGAAGGAAGTGAAAAAAAATAAAATGTCGGAGCGTGTTGCTTCTGCTGTTACTAACGATAGCAGATCGTGTTTTTAACGCATCATTGCATCCCCTAGAAACAGAGGTCGAGACAGAAACAGAACAGTGAAATCATCAGTATCTAAGGAGGCCAATGCTTCACAAGCAGCTGACAAGAAGGCAAAAAAGAAAAGTCTTAGATTTCATCAAACGAAGACATCGATTTTTGCATGATTTGTAATAAATTAATGCCGGCAAATCTGAAAAGAAATAACTCTATCGAGTGCGATAACTGCGACAGACCCTTCCACTTGTGGTGCTTTAATATGACCAACTGTACCAACTTCTTCAGATACACCAATATTTATGCTTGAATATTGTAAAATATTTTCTTCAACAATTTTAGCTTTCCATCTTTATTACCTTTTCAAACATTAACTAAACATTTTCACTGATATCGTACTTTTTTCAATTTCTAACATTCATTTTGTGACAACTATTTTGAATTTTGTAAATTTGACAACGGATCAGCGCACTTGAAAATCCCCAGGGTAAAAATTTGTAGCATATAGCAGCATCATTTCACATAAATATATGGGTGGCCCACTTCTCTTTACATTTTCGGAAAATACGATAAATACACTTTTTTGCCACTTAAAAAGAGAAATATTTTCCAACATCATTGCAAGCATTTGCTATGATAAAAAATAGCGTTTTGGAATAACCTTCCATTAAAAAAAATTAACAGAAAAACTTCATTTTTAATTATTTCACAGCCAAAAATAAAAACGTGGCCCACTTTTGTTTACAGCACTCTACTAGTTACAAATAATTTTATTTTCATAATTTAGCAATATATTGAGTTGCTTTTATCATCGACTATATGACGGTTTAATTTATTTTACTAAAATGAGCAAAACATTCTACATTCTATGTATTATTGTAGAATTACTATTGTTTTCTATAAATGTATTTTATTTTGGGCAAAATTAGTCATACATGAAGATTGTGAAAATAGAAAAATATATAAATTGCATCAATATGATAGCTTTAGATTTTGAAAATTTAGAAATGATAGATAGAGAAAATATATAGCAATACACATAAAAACAAAATGTTGAAATCTTTATAGAATATTTTGATCCCTTAAATATAATTGATAAAACCAATCAACATTTCATAAAATAGTACTTGTAAGTTTAAATTTATTTCTTACTCAATAAAACCACATTATATATTATGTTTATATATAGCATGTATGCAATAAATAGTTAATATTGGTGTTAAATACAAACAAAATTCTTTTTCTATATCATTTATACAGAAATATTATAAATGCACCACATCGTACGTAATAATTGTGTAGTATTTGCATATAGTATCATTATAAATGACAGTCATTGAAATATTATTTATCTCGTAGGCTGCTAATAATTTAATTTACGAGAGCTAACTTATCAGTGATTTCTCAATATTCAAATGTTAAGTATATTGTAACGAACTTATTTACCGATGCGAATTTTGATGACTGTCTCATCAAAGGCAAAAGACATTAGCGGCCGACAAGTTATAAACATAAAATTTAACAATTTGAGTTATGCAATACTAACAAATTTTCTCTTGTAAAGATGTCTGAATTAATTTATAAACTTTGTTAATTATATAATAATACAAATGTAACTGCAACAATAATCGATAACAATAAACGTGGCTAAACGATTAGCTAACAATAAACAAGAAATGAATAACAGATTTCGATTTTTATGATAATTAAACATTTAAAACAAACAATTGAAAGTTTATAGAAAAATGATACATATGAAGGTCATTAATTGCGTGAAGCCTTTTGTTACAAATTAATGACTAATAACTTTTACTATACTCGCGTGTTACTTAGATTAGCAAGCATTTTATAATATTTCCAAGACGTTGTAGTTTATATTCTATGATTGATAACAAAAGCGTATTTTTATACACCCATTTTATATTAGAATTAGATCTGGATATATTTTGCTGTTTACGTTTTTCTGATTCACGTAATTATTGAATGTATTCAAACAGCTGCGACCACTTAAATAGAGTAATATGTAACTAGGCTAAAGTTTACTCGGTTTATTTAGATTTTTAATGATATCAACCAATGCCAAATGCTATAAAAATTAATTTACTTACTAGACTGATCAAATATATACTTAACTCAAAATCGATACATACATACATACACTTCTCAAAACAAAAAGTATTTCACAGAGAAGTAAAATCGCGCACAAAATAAGTTTGTTTTCTAGAGTATCGCAAATATTCCGGAGAAATTATTTATTGATTAACATTTTGCCTGATGAATACACTAATACACTTTTAATACTGTCTATATTTAGTTTTCAATTTTGAAAACTCAATATAGACAACATTTGGATAAAAATGTTTGATTCATTAGTTTCATTCTACAAATTGCGAAAAGTCATTTGTAAAGAATAGCGCACAACGTAAAGTCAAAAATTTAATCATGTAAATATTCCCATGAAACTGCAAATAAACAAAAACGGTTCCAATGAAACTGTCAAAAATTAACTAAACATTATAGAACTAAGAAAAAAATTAAATTGAATAATATAATTTGGAATTCATCGCGTAGAAGTCAAGTGGTAAATTGTACTTGTGTATTAGGTAACATTAACAAAATACCTCTCTTCAGTTTTATTTAAACAAATATGTTCAAATTGTTCAATCAAATAGAAGTTTAAATTATACACTGACTTATTTCACTTTGATAATTTCTTATTTCATATAATTATTTCCTATCATGTTGATATCATACCCGAATGTGTATCCATAGCCAATCTCATAAACCAAGTACTATAGTTGGAGCATTTAATGAAATTAACAAAATAACAGTGAAATTTTAATAAACGCGTTCTTCACTTTCTTCTTCTAACTGGATACGATGATAGCTCACCGGCGACTCGGTTTTCACATTGTGGTGAGATTCATCTGTCTCACCGGACTCAGAAGTCGCATAAGATTCATGACTTTCCCTATCATAAAAATTTTCATTAACTTTTGGTGATTCCTGTTCTTCCTCTTGACGACTGCTGCTATCATCCTCATCTTGTTCCTGATTTTGAACCACTTCGGCAGACTTTTGCTGCTCTTGTTTCTTTACCTGTTCTAGTAGTGGTTGGACATGATAATGTTGGTACTGTTGATGACCTCCTTCCTGGGCAGCTCCTTCATTTGGTCGATGACTGACAAGATATTTAGTGACCGTGGGCTGCTTGTAACCGCTGGCGTGGGATGGGGTATGTTGGACGATAGCTTGAAAACCATTCTTGAGGTCAGCGGTGTATTTAACAACACGAAGGGAACCGTCAGGTTCGATTAAACTGAAAATGAATACGTGTTTTACATGTTTAGTACATTGATTTAAAATTTTATAGGAAATTCTAAATTCATGATGATGTGATTAAATTACATACTGAATGAGCCTTAGTAATTATTTATAGACATGTTAATTTCTTTATTAAAATGTTGTATATTATTTAATTTTACTCAATCGATAATCTCTAATAAGATTTTCTTAATTTTGAATAATAATGTGCCTGAATGTGGTAGACATTTAAGCACAAATTACAACTCGGGCCACATTTAAAATTTATGAAATGCTTCGAATAAAATAGAACTCAACCACGTGTACAAGGTATTTTGCCTTAAGACAAGTTGCAATAATTCCTAGATGCAAGTGTCCTAATCAATACTAAATTCTTATTGACTTAATCAATAAATTTAGATTTGGCTTAAAAGTTTGAAACGTCCGATTATTCCAAACTATGTCATTTTTTTTATAATTAAAACAGTTTTTGTAGGTCTATTATTGTTTGTTTCTTAAAACAATGAATACTTTTGCCATACAAATTAACATTAAAATCATCAAAAAAGTTTTTATCAATTACGAAGAAACGGCTCGTCGTTTTTATTAAAATTAGCAGATTGAATTTTTTGAAAAGCATAAACTTTGTCTTAAAAAAAAGTACCCCTACTCTGTTTCTGATCGTTGAATAGAATTCTTTAATCAAAGTCTTTAAGTGAAAAGTGATATTGCTACTTCTGATATCAAAAGATTGAATAAAATGTTCAATAAAAATGCATTAAAATTTTAATGAAAACTTAATCAGCATGCATGAATAAAATTATTAGCATATTAATAATTAGTAAACCGGATGATGGTATTTGATGTGAGACAGCTGAGATGTTTGAATAAATAAGAGCAATACACTGTCCAAATTCCAATTAAACATTGTACGGACTATTGCTAATTTTGGTCAATAAATATATCAAACATTCAATCAATTCAATTAGGTAATAAATAATTGGGTTTCTTACCTATATTCACCTTGTACTTTATCTCCGTCTCTAGATTCCTTTCTTCTTTGAGAGTTTCCACGGTGAGGATCTTCAACTCCATATGCAAACTTATAGTCGGGCTTGGCCTGCCACAAGTTCAAGAATACAAATTAATATACATATTTAAAATTAAAAGTAAATTTCATTCTACAACTTAATTAATTTTAATAGAGTTTTTCTTTGCGATAATTACTACTAATTTATAATCTTGCCGGTTTTTGCGCAATACCGTAATTTTACAATAAAATTTAATTTATTATGTGAATCTTGAGTAGTTGTAATTAGTTGTAAAATATCAGGTATTGATTATGCTTGTAAAAACATTTATTATTCAAACGTCAGTAATTATTATAATACGTATCGTTAACGAGCGTTGACGTTTTATCTTTGGATCTCTCTCTCTCACTCTCTCTCTCTTTATATATATATACATATATATATATATATATATATATATATATATGTATGTATGTAAGTGTGTGTGCGTGTGTTAAAAATTTTTATAATTTGATGTTGAAATACGTGAGAATCAATTTTGAGGGCAATACATCAATTAAAAACTTATAAGAACTTATAACATTTTTATTGTTTTCATATGTTTCGACACATTGTTTTGTGTCATCTTCAGTGGAATGTAATAATATTCCTAATTATTTCCTAATAATAATTGTTCACAAATGCACTACTAAAACAGTTCTTATCACTTTAAATCGAAACAATAATATACATTTTTAGAAAGAATTTCTAAAATTCATTATAGACAGTAACATGTTGCAGAGTCGATATCCGATGCGACAGTCTAGAAATTCTTTCTAAAAATTTATATAGTTGTTCCGATTTAAAGTGACAAGAACTGTCAACAAAATATGTGACAAATTTTTGGATTCTTGTTCGAAACTCTACAAAATATATATATATATATATATATATATATATATATATATGTATATATTTAGTAATACATATATAATATAATTATTTTTTAACTGAATATGATGTTCAATTTAACAATAATCTAAAATTTTCTTTAGCTTTACGGCTCGATGAGTTTGATTAAAGTAATCGTATTTTTGATATCTTTAGTGGTATCTCAGTCAAAATATTCAATATAAAGTTAAAAATTTGGTTATTAAGTTTTTTTTAACATGCCGTAGGGAAAGCAAATAAATCGCGTAATTTTTATATATCTTTACGTTTCAAAACTTTCCGAACATTTTGGTATACCTGAGGAAAAATGGATGTATGTATGTAGGTGTGTGCCTGTGTGTGTACAGATACAATTTTTATCAATCTTTTAGAAAGCATGGATCAACCGAATTAATGATTTAAAAAACATTCGAATTGTATTGATGAGGAGCCGTGCTGATTAGATTCTTAAAAGATATTATTTATATTGACTATATGAAGAATGGGGTACATGCTTGCAAAGGAGAGTCCAGCGGTTTCGAAGTTCCAAAATAAAAAGTTAAAGAAAAAAACATTTTCTGGTCAACATTTGTTCTCGAGATTTTGAACAGATCAAGCAATTTGCATGCATAACAAAACATTCAGTGCGTTAGTTTTTTGAAAGGCACGTCTAGCCGTTTCGGAGATATGGACTGCACTTTGTCCAATTGGAATGATTCAAAAAGCATTTTGCTTGTTTTGAAGGTGTAAAGCAATTTTGAAAAATTTCGAAATATTAAAAAAAATCTAATTTTAAAAAACAATTCAAAATTTTCTAATCAATAAAAAATTCTAAACTTTTCAGAATTCTCTACATAAGTTGTTTGTAGAATATGCTCGTCGTCCAATTTAATAAGAACATATAAATTTACAGTATTTAAAATATTCCATTCGAAAATATTTGAAACGATTGTTATGAATTATTTATTGAATAATAACAAATAATTGAATATTGATTATTTTTATTCCCCGAATGTTTAGTACAATGCGGTGGTTCCAGCAATGTGCCTTAAGACACAGTGCCTTGCGACACTAATTGCTAAAAAAAATGTTGAAAGAGCGAATAAATTATTATATCATTTCTTATAAAATACAATCTATTGAATATAATTAAACAAATCTAATATTAATCATCCTTACCACGTAGTCGAACGCCTGTGCATGCTGTCCGTCGTGATCACCGTCTTTCAGACCTAGAGGTACTGTTATCTTGTGCACAGGGCCGCTGACCGGTCCCTCGAAGTGGTTGTACGAGTAAGCGTTACCGTGTTCGGCCGATGCAAAAGCCACCGCCGCGGCTAGTAGAGTTGCCACCTGTAATGGAATCGTCGAAATGTTTAGAGTTGGAATGAGAACCGAGAAAATAATCGGTAATGATCTGCAAAAATGTACTAAAAAAATAACACAGGTCTACAAAAAAAAAGTTTGTATTGGGTGTGCAACATGTGTTTTCTAATATAGCTTTTACCGATTAGTAATATTAAGTAAAAATCGCAAAAAATTGACAACATTTCCGATCTAGTAATTCTTCTCCATTATACTAAAAATGTTATAATTTCTGTCGTTTCCTGGTTCTTTTTACCCTAACTGACTATTAAGTTTAAATTGAATGAACTATTTTTTTTTTAATTCAACAGGAATTTGCAAACATATTCACTTCTCATTGCCCCTGTATAATATGCAAACATATTTGCAGTTAAATAATTATTGATAAAGAATATATTTTTGATTGTTGTAATGCCTATCCATTTATTATGATCATTGTTTAAAAAATTGGTTGATTTGTTTCGTAAAGGATTCGCATAAATTTATACAGAATTGCGGTTTTTAAATTGTATTTGTGGATGTTACATATAATTTAAAAAAATATTTATATTGTATATTTAACCATCACTCAGTTTTTTTTCAGTTTTATTATATGAATAAGAAAAATATAAATTAAATTGGTTTTATATAAACAACTCTTTAACTTTTTTAAAGAATTATTGCTTTGCAAAATCACTTTTAATTTGATGTGAATCAAATAATTCAACAATACTTTCGTTATAGTGTTATAATAATAGTAGGGGAACTAGGGGCTATCTGTAACAGAGGTAACTAGTAACAGGCGTTTTTTAATAGGATCTTAAACGGTATTAGAATATGTTTTTGCTCGATTGGGCATCGAAATCGTTCTGCATAATATTGCCCTAGGCACTGCCCCGCAGGCCGACGAATTAAACAGAATTGTGCAGGTCCGTAATTTTTTACAGGAAATATAAAATTGATCTATCATAACGTTTTGGTTTGCGTTATTATTATCGATTAATTTTAAATTTAATATATTTTATTTTATTTCAAATTTATAAATCTTTGATAACAATTGTAAAAGTTTTTGTGATTGCTATATTGTATAAGTAGTTATTTTGATCAATGTAAAAAAAAACCTTCTGGGGGTAATGAACTAAAACCTTGGAGCTAGTTGTACCATACAAAATTTATATACAGATTCAAGTGAAGAAGATTAAATGTAATATATAATTTGTAAGATGTGAGCACATGTAATTATGTTGCAGAAAACATTACATCTTTTATTTATATTATGGTATTAATTGTTTACGAGGATTTATGATAAAAATTTATATTTCAGGAGACATACATTTTATTTGTATTAATTACCATCCCAAAGGGTAAGTTATAATAATCGCAAAAAAATCTAAAACAAAAATTTTTATCTTTAGTTCCAAAAGTGTGTCGAGGATTAAATTTTTTGCAGTACGGTAAAGTTTTAGAAAAATATATTATTCAACATCTCAAAATTGAATTTTGAGTGAAGAATGAAAAACTGTAACTTTTAACAATATCCAGATTCTAATTTTTAATTTTCACTGAACAGACGACCGGCGAGCAAAAGAACGGGACCCAAAGTTTCAATTAGACTTTACTTAATTATACCGTCTAACCAAATGAATTAATCACAGTACAACACATAACACGTATTATACAAACAACTATCGACCTATATTCAGTAAAATTCCTAATTTATTCCTAATTGGAAAAACTGTATTTTAACTATTTTTATACAATTTGTCATCAGTCCCTGTTCACCCCATTAGAGGAACAAAATGAAACAGTTACGGGGGAAGTAAATTCAATGTCTTATGTTTAATTGTAAAGAAACTTTTCAAAATAATAGCTACAATATTCAGCCAATGCAAAATATAAATTTTATGGGAATATTTGTTACATTGATATCACTGTACATGACCTTAATCTGGTATTTATCAGCAGAGTTGGAATAACTATCTATTTAACTTTTTGATTTAGTATTTTTTATTTTCAACACCTTTGCCAGGTTAAAAGTTTAAGTAGTCCGTTTCACCCCAATCGCATGTAAGCTATTCAAGAGGTTATATAAAAAACAGTTGAACCTAACTCTAAAAATGACAATATATCTTAAAAAAAATAAAAAAGGAATACTTAAAAATTATATTAGGATCTTAAACGTAAACTGAACAGCAATGCTTGCAACCAAAAGAAGTAACAAATGAAATAAATACATTTGTTATAGATTTTCAAACATGACCGTTCATCTTCGTTGTAAGAATCAAGGTGATGACTGGTTAAATATTTTGTACCCTCTACTTTAAAACACTGTTGTTTAAACAATTTTAACTTTATTTGTTTTTGAGATGTTGGTGGTGGACCTTTTTACCCGCGGACCTGTTTCTTAACTGTTTTTCTTGAAATTGTAAGGATACATGCTGTTTAGATTGAAATTTGGAAATATATTAGTGCATTAAATTTTGAAACTTGCAAATATATTAGTACTATCATGAATATCATGTTAAACATAACACAAATGAATTGATATAATATGGGATTATTATAATATTGAATAATATATTCAACAAATAAATATCGTATATATTCTTTCACTGCCTTCGTAATATTTTTATAATTTCGATCACAAAACCATTTATATCAATCTTGCAATTCACACAATTTGCACTTGGCACTTAAAATATGAACATATCCATTGGGGTAGTGTACCCTTGAAAAATCTCATATAACACAAAAATCCACAAATAATATCTTACACAGATCACAGTCGTCATTGTTGTAGAATTGTGTTGTGTTGTTTTCAGTACTGATCTGAAAAGAAATCTATGCCAGTATTTATACTAGAAAATCGGCATTAGTTTTTAATGTGGCAACAAAATAATGATATAGGGCGTTATATAATCATCCCCGCCCGGAACGCGACAGTTCCGCGCCACTAGTCGAAGGCGTCAGAACTATCGCCCTCGATTCCGATCAGAAACCGCGAATACACGCGTTTGTCACGCTGTGGCGATTTTTCTGAGAACGATAACTAAATCTGTAAGATCTTTTTTTGACGGTATGTCAATACTCGAAATATAATGGAAATAAATATAATACAGATAAGAGATGTTTGCTTAAGTGCACATTTTAATTTTTTGTATGTTACAACTAACCCTAAGGGTTTGCTTCAACTAATCCAATGTTTTTTTTACATTAATCAATATAACTATTCATATAATTTAGCAATAATAAAAATTGTTGCACATTATCAAGAATTACCATATGCTGGGTAAAAAGGGAGAGCCAGGGGGGCAAACAAATCCAATGTCTTAGTTTTAAATTTAAACGAATTATTTTTATATTACTTGAACACTGCAAAATATAAATTTTTTGGGCACATTTTTTACAAAGATATCACTTATATAACTTAGATCTGAAAGATACATTCATTATGAAACGAATAAACATTGGTACAAAACCCATAGGAATGTAAACAAAATTTATACTTATTGTTAAAATCCATATAAAATATCTGATGATTTGATGTGCATATGTCTAACGATTATTTTTGACCGCCAAATGCCTTTTTTTTACTTTTTTACTAGATATACATAACCGCGAGACCTGCCTTCATGAAAATTTAATCAATTATTCATCTTGTCAATACAAGAAAAATGTTTTAATAAAAACGGACGCTTCGTTCTCTTAAAAACTAAGTTACAGTTTGTGACACTTTTTGTCAGGACCCATTAAAACATGCTAATAATTTGACACTTGCTAACAATTTAGCGAGCATGAAGTTGCCGTCGAAGAGACGTTTCACTAATTTCAGATGTCAAAAGCGCGTTTCTTTATATCATAGCGATGGGTCGCCGTATTGCTTTTTTATCAAGAAGGCTTGTTTTATATTTAATATTAATAGTTTTTTTTTGCTTTTTATTATAATTCATTATTTTTGTGTCCATTCCAGTTTATTCGTTTCTATCTAATTATTGTTAATTTTTCAGTCTCTTTTTATTTGTGTTCGGCTTGTGACAATATCTTTCTAATGTAGTTCTTATTGTTTTTGCGCTCAATATCCAAGTTATTATTTTTATTTGTTTTATCCTTCTATACATGTTCTATATTATGATTCATGTTGTAAATTATATATATATTGAACTGTAATAACAATTCGAATCATTATTTTGTTTAATAATTACAAAACGCGTTGCTAGTTATATGTAGGTTACGTGGTCATCAGAAGTGCTTACTGTTGGATTTTGTAAATAGGTTGTAAACAAGAAATTAGTATATAAGAGTTAGACAAAAGTTAGGCCGGCAGTCAAGCTTGGAGTCAAGCTTGGAGTCAAACTTGGAGTAAGTTTGACAGACATAGTATTCAGTAAAATGTAGTCTTTGCTGATATGATAACCAAAAGGTTATCAACAAATATAAATTGTAAAAGTAGTGAATAATAAAGTATCATTCGAAGAAAGAAGTGTGTTTACAATTTACTATCAAATCGTTGTTCGTCCTAAAGTCCTTTCACACTACCAGTGGACTCTGGAGAGTCCACATCACAAATATAATACTTTACAACTTTTCAACTCGTCACCGCTCGGGTCCAGCCTATCATTACAATTCCTGGTCGTACTAGTGATCCAGAACATACATCCAAAGGCATTACCAACAGCCCAGGACGGTTCAATATATAGGGTAGGGCGGGGCTAGTTGAGCTAATTTTTACTTAAACTGATGTAGCTCCTCAATGAAAAGTCTCAATAAATTGCTATATGGCTTAATGGATTTTTTGTTTATCGCTTAACAAAAGTTTTAATACTAATTTTTGGTAGTAAGTAAAATTTGGAAGCTACAGCTGTTTAAATGCAAAAAGTCAAGTATGCTCAATGTACCCCATAGGTGGCGCAAGTTGAGCACTAAGAAAGCATAATGAAATTATAGGTTCAATGCCGATTAGTAATGAAATAAAATAAGTTTTTAATAACCAGTTCTATATTTATAGTCTTTATTGACAGAGAAACAAAACTTATAGTAATTTTCTTTGAATAATTAACCAAAAGTAGAATCAACAAATCAATATCGTATCTTAGGAATTATTTTACCATTATATTCAGTATTTTTGTTTAAAATCATTATTTCTCTATATTATTGCTCATAGACCTAGCTTAAATCTTAAAAATAATAATTAATTTCTGGAAGTTAATGGTAATTGTCTTAGTGACAGAACAATTTAGCGACTATGCTCAACTAACCCCAACTCGAAATTTCAGAATAAAAGTGAGTTTAAAAAAAAAACCGTGAGAAATACACCCAGAATCTCTGTGTATATTAAAAGTACTATAATTATATGAAAGAATAACATTTACCTGATTAAAAATAAATAATATTTGACTAAACCAGACGAAAACTCGTGATGAATTACTTTTTTACTTTTTGGTCTCAAAATAAACAAAACGCCCCTGAGCCTCACTCATTTGTCCAGCGGCCACTAGCGATCGCGGGATGTTTATTTATCCCAAACCTCTATCTTTCCACCATATAATGCCTAAACGAACGGTGAATAGTTTTCGAGATATTTCGATTGCTCAACTTGCCCCTATGCTCAACTAGCCCCGTCCTACCCTATATATAGATATAATTATAAATTTTAAAATTTATCATATGTGATCAAGGCTGGGATTAACACTCGAGAAATGCGAAGGCTTGGCTTTGTTCTTTCTATATTCTGCACTTCAGCAACACTTGTGTTTTGATATCATATCAAATTATCGATATATTTCATAATGTGATTAATAATAATTTATTGAGGCCCACTCGATGAATAAAATCGATAGAAAACTTATAAATGTATTCGATTCAAGTTGGTTGTGAAGATTATCTATTAGTATCATTATTTTTCAATTTCTAACCCGCAATATTTAAATTATATATATATATATATATATATATATATATATATATATGTATTATAGATTTCAATATTATTCAAAATACATGTTTAAATAATTCTCAATATAATTATAAATAATTATATAATTTTCTAAGCTAATTTGTTATTAATTATTTAAAACACCACCTCTATTACTTTCAACATACATATATTTTATAAACACCGTTATGCAAACATGCAATTAACTGCATAATATTTTCCTAAAATTAAATACCTCAATATATAAAAAAATATACAATATAAATAATTGATAACATTGCATACATTATTCTAATTTCAATTATTTACACATTTCAACATCAACATTACTCAATAATGAATGCTTTTATAAATCTAGTTTAAAACTAATTGATGCACAATATTTTTGACCAAATCCTCTTTGGTCAACATATAATTACCTGTGTAAAAACATCGATTTTCTAATTCAAGTCCAAAAACGTGCATTGTTAGTCCCTGAGCTTATTAAATGGTATCGTTCAATCTGATGGTATCATAGGAATCCGTTCTAGCAGAATCACTTCTCGTTTAAAACTTCCTTGCAGCACATGCCTTCTGTTTTATTTCTAAAGTTTATTGTCTGACAATATTGGTATACTTCATCCATTGCACCTATTGCAATCTTTCAATGAGTTAATGTAGAGCATGTTTGTTACCTTTGCCAATCTTGGTCTGTACTATTAACACAATCTGTTGCAGGCTGTAATGTTAACACATTTTATTCATTGTAGCTTTCTGCTTAATGAATAGTAATCCTTTGAATATTTGAATTTTATCACTGCGTCTTTAGATTTAGTTGTTATTAGAGTTAGTTGCTGTTGGGAAAGTAATCAATTTTGTTTTAATGCCTTATTTATATTGTCTAATAATATAACGCTGATAAATATATTAATATATATATATATATATATATATATATATATATATATATATATATATATACAGGGCCGGTCCTGGGGTCCTTAGCGCCCGCATGCAACTTTTTTTCTAGCGCCCCCGATTAATTTTCACCGTTTTAAGAGTTTATCATTAAAATTATATAAATACTTACATATTTTTCAAAAATTAATTTTTAATTATTCTGGATTTAGTACACAAAAAATTAGATATAATCTAGAAGGGTATAAAATATATTGATTTTAAATTTATTTATTATTATCGATATCAATAAATAAAACAATCCCTGTCATAATTTCACATTCTAGTAATATTCAATATGTAGTAAATTGGTTAAGGATGTAAGTTCGACTACCACAGCAAAAGAATTATTATTTTTGTTAGATTAAAGTTATAGAATTTAAGAAATGCATTTCAGAAATAGTATTTATTATTTTGATATAAAGATCTTGATATCAAAATAATAAATACTATTTCTGAAATGCATTTCTTAAATTCTGTAACTTTCATTTAACAAAAATATTAAGTGAAATAAATAAATTAATTTTTAATTATTCTAGATTTAGTGCACAAAAAATTAGATATAATCTAACAGCGTATAAAATATATTGATTTTAAATTTATTTAGAAAATCGAGGCGATTCGGGGGTTGATTATAATCAAGTATTTTGAAATTTTCAATCATTTTTAACGTATGTGCAATATTAATATTTAAAAAAAAACTACCATTTTCGAACATTACACACGTATTTCATGTTGGATTTTTTAAATTTTAATTTAATTTAATTTTTCATCATTTACAATATCCAAAATTGCGTCGTAAACTTCTCCTTATTGATATCGTTAGAGCCGTCATATTCGAGTTCCAGCTTGTTGTTTTAAAGTTAACTTTTAAATTTGTTTCAGAAGTATTGTTCAAAAATCAGTAAAAAATGCAAAGAAATTACACGTTTCTTGAACAATATTGAAATAAAAACTTATTATATTTGATATGTATTATTTCTGTATAGTTATTAATTATTAATGGACACCACTAGGTATAAAACAAGCCTTAAGATTTTCGTTTCAAAGTAAATTTTGTTTCCATTTTTCATATTTGTTCCACGCATGTCTTCAACATTCAAAGTTCAACAGATGCGAAACATTTGCAACAAAAGCAAAAGTTACAATTCAATTTCTCAGAATAAACAAGTAATTTTCTAAGCTCTCCATTTTTTATAATTTGTTTATATTTTTTAACAAGTTCCGATTCAACTAAAACAGCTCGCCATTTTTCGTCAATAATGCCCAACAATTAATTTAATCTTTCCCATGTTTGCGCTTATGGGATTGAACACTAGATATTTTCTTTTTTGATTACACGGTAACTTCAAACAAAGAAAAAATTTGATAAGTAGATTAAGCAATAAACAGAGCTGTTATTGACTAATTTGCAGAATTATTAATCGGTTAATTGTTTTTACTGGTATCACATTGCAAAATAAATATGCTTTTTCTGGCGTCTCCGTATCCCTAGTTAAGTTAAATTATTTATTAAAATTTATTAAGTATTCTAGATTTTAAATAAATAATTCTAGATTTTATAAAAAAAATATATAAATAGTATATTTTTAAAATATAAATTTAATTTCCGAAACTCGTTGTGGCGCCCCCTAAGGCTTGCGCCCGCATTTTTTGCATTTATCGCATGCAAGGCAGGACCGGCCCTGTATATATATATATATATATATATATATATATATATATATATATATATATATGTTACAATAAATGTGCATAATTACCGGCTCATTTGGCGAATGTG